>NC_056741.1:1374026367-1374323867 GCF_019279795.1 Protopterus annectens | reverse complement strand
GTGTGTGTGTGTGTGTGTGTGTGTGTGTATACTAGACAGCTACAAAATTTACACGTAATAATAAAGGGATTCAGAAAATTGTAAGAAGGGGTAAATCAAGCCTGAAAATAGGGACATACCTCCAAAAATTGGGACTTCCTGTGCAGGGGTAAATCAGGCATGAAAATAGGAATGCTCCCACAAAATAGGACAGTTGAGAGGTCTGGCATCCATCTATGCAAACATAACCATGAAATGTCTTTAAACCAAATGCCAATTGTTTTTATGCTTTGTACATTTTAGATACATAGCATCACTGAGTTACCATGTTCAGTGATTTCTGTTTTGTGCCATTGACCTGACTGAACACCACTGTTGCCTAAGAACAAGTAGAGGAAAAAACATTTTGAGAACCATTTTTTTTTTTGCCAATGTGCAGCAAAGAGAATGTTAGCTATAGTAAGAGGTTACAGGGAGTGAGGACTTTGTTCCCCACAAAAAATATACAGTCCAAGAACTTTGTGTAACTGTGAGAGACTGCCATTTTACTTTGCTATATTGAAACAGCTTTGACATAACTGTCCTTCACACTTATGCTTTACACCCTGTCAGATAAAAAATACAATACTGCTTGCTGACAACTCACCAGATTTTGATATCTGTGCTGCCAAAGCAGATAATGTCTGGTAATCTCATACTGTTTGAGTAATGTAGAGGTAGACAAGGCTGCTGTCATATTATATTGTAAATACAAATTTGTGGGTATATTGAGTGACTCTACCAGTAATGAAGAGCCGTTATGCCCTAAACACTGCATTTAATTTTCCCAAAGTGTATGTTTCCATACAAAAATGTTCCCTACCCTCTCACTTAAAAAAATTACGTAACTGTTTTATTCCCTTCGGTGGCATTCCTATGCTGTTCAGCACCCTCTTTTTAGTTTGAATGAAATCTCACAATATTTTATTTAGGAATTTGTTACCCTAGCTCTGGTCTGTATTATATTCTCGAAAGCTGACAATGTCGAATCTGACATTGTCGGCACGAGAATATCGAATGCTCAGAATCTCGAGCGTGTAAACGGAAATCTCCGTAAGGGGAGATTTCCATTTACTGTAATGTAGTGCAGTCCCGGAGTTGGTATATTAAGTAGCGGGGGGTGTGGGGGGTGCCCATTAGGGCATTTTTTTCTTTTTTTTTTTGTCCTTTTATAAGGTCGACGTTTGAAGACATTGACCATATGGTGTCGACCATATGTTGTTCGATGTTTTCAACCATCAGTCTTATAATATAGACCCCTTACATCACCTTACTTATCATAGTTTAAGGTTTATGGCTCCAGCAAATCCAGCAACAAGATTTTTTTTAACACCTCATTTTTTCCCATCATAACCTCATTGAAAGTCTGGAGATTCACACCTGTTTTAATTTGTACTCTTATTTGCATATGCTGTCTTTCCTTTCCTTTTGGGTCATAAACCTATTGAGTGTTTTGAAATTTGTAGCTTTTTATTGTGAAGACACAGAGTGAGGGAGCTTAATGCCAGTAAGAGAATGAAAAAGAGTTATTTTGTTTTTAATCTAGTGGATGCACTTTTTTTACAGAAGAATAAAAGGCTTATTGCAGTGTGTTTAAAACATGAGCGAGTACGAGTGCGTGAATGGAAAGTTTCAAACAGTGTATTCTTCCAGAGTTTCTCAAAGTGTAACATAATTCTAAGCGTTGGCATTTTAAGCAAATATAGGTAAGATGTGATAATATCATCCTTTGCAGTTATTCTAAGTACTGCCATTTTAAATAAATACAAAGAAGATCTTGGATGAGGTAGTTAGATATAATAATCTCATCATTTGATGGCACATGGTACATTATGGGAAAAAGAAAGCTAAGGCAAAAAGCAAAATTATGTCCACCTCATAAGATCATTTAGGATAAGAGCAAACTAAACGTTATGTGTTAGTACTTAAAGTGCTGAAAGGACATTAGTGTAGCATCAAAATAAGTTAAAGAAACAATTTTTTTTCTTTAGTTTTTGGTCATAATGTTCTTTCGTCTGCAACTGGAACCCTAGCCTTATTTATTCATGGGTCGTATGACTATACTCTGGACACATTGCAGGATGCCTGACTTTCAGTAGTGGCTCAAGCACCTATAGGCATTGACAAGGGAGAATGGGAGCGATTGGCCATTGCTGTTTCTTCCTTCTTAGGGAAGAGCATGACTCTCTAGCAGATTCTCAGGCAGGAATATATAGGTCATAGGGCTCTCATTAGGCATAGGAATGCCCAGCACACCCTCCTGCAGAACAAATGGGCCATTCTGGTACCAGTAGAGGAGTCTTATCAGTTTCACTCCAGGGAGGGCACGTATTTCTGTAAATGGTTAACATCCCTTTCCTGCAAGTCCCATCTTTCCTCTTTTATTATATCACTTCTGCATGTAAACCATCAGTCACATACCCTAAAGTTAAAACTTCCTGCCATACAATTCCCATGGTAGTGCTTCCTCCTTGCTTTAATATTTAGCTTAAATATTAGTTAATATTCAACCAGTGCATTTTACTGTCTAATTTTGTTTTTAAATTTTTAACAATAAAGTCTGAAACAGTCTAAGCACCGTGTCACCTGGGCTACTCAGTTTAATTAAAGCTTTTCTTATGCGTTCCCTGGCTTTTGGCATGTAAATGTCTTTATCTTTAGTGAGTAACACTCTGAAATTGTAATACTTTATACCTTAAAGCTAGTTTGAAAGTCTTCAAGCATATGAGTTTTATCTGAGCATTTATATAATTGGAAATATCAATTTTATCAGAATTTATTGAACAAGCAGCAGTGTTTCTTTTAAACTGTTCTAAAAGATTCATGAACACCTTAATGAGAAGCTTAGGTTCGGTAATATGTAATAATAAATCATCACCATACGCTGATGTCCTAAATTCATTACCTGCCAGCTTCATGTGTTATATTCTTTATTTCTTATTTATAAACTTAATATGGGGATTTACATACAGGATGTGTTAAATAAAGGCAAATGGACATCTCCTCTAAAGCTCTTACATGAAGTAAAATCAGTAGAACATCCATTTCACCAACTTCTGACTATTGGTTGCTAGTAAATCATTTTCATTCCACTTTGTAAATTGATATGGCAAGTGCACAAATAGAAGTGCATTGAACAGATAATCACAATCAACTTTACCAAATATTTTCCCTCACACATGTAAATATTATAAAGCTATACACTGACTAAGAAGAGCATATGTAATATCTTTCTGCAATGGTCAAGTTTACCAGCCGTTTATAACATGATTGTTTGTCTTTTCGGCTTTTTCCGGTTAGGGGTCGCCACAGCGGAACTCTGGTCCGCTAATGATTGGCAGTAGATTTTTATGGTGCCGAGTTGCCAGCCCGAAGCCCAACCTTCAGCGAAGGCACGCCCATTCACACATGTCTTTCGGAAGCCACTCAACCGCGGGGAGGACATGCAGACTCCACACAGAAGGCATTCTAGCCGAGAATCGAACAGGAGAACCTCTTGCTGTGAGGCAGGAACGCTACCGCTGTACCATCGCCATTTATAACATAATTACAAGAATGAAAATTTTTATTATTATTGCTAAACAAATAATTTTTACTGAAAGTGATGCTAGTGATGTCCTTCAAGAATGCAACTGCAGTCATAACATGTGGGTTGTCCTGCCTCAGGCAGCCCTCGGTCGGCCGGATTCCAAAGTCTGGGTCCGACGTCGGCTGATGTCGCATTTCTCTCCGACGTCAGAGCGGCTGGAGTATATAAGCATCAGCCGACGCCATTTTCTTCAGTCTTTCTTGCCACGCGGTGCCCGAAGCAGAAGCAGTTCACAAGTGCCGGTCGGTCAGCTCCTGTATTCTACGATACCGAAGTCATCAAAAAAGCTAAGTACCACGTTGGGGACCTTTTCTTGCCTCAGCCGATGTCAGAAATTACTGAAAAAGTTAACAATTGTCTTTTTTGTGGTAAACAAATACCTCATAAGGATTTCCACTCTTACTGCCTCCCTTGCCTGGGCCCAGACCACGATGTCTCGGCCTGTGTAGCCTGTGCTCGCTTCAACAAGCGCACTCTCAGGCGCCGGGCGGAGTTCGCTGAAGATTTTTTCGGTGATAAATTTGCTTACACCATGCCGTCGGATCTTCCGACATCGCAAACTCCCAAAAAGCGAAAAGACTGGGATCGACATCCTCGGCCCGTGTCTACCACCGACTCCGTGCCAAAACCTAGCGCGAGTGCTCCGGTTCCCTCTGAGACAGTCTCTCCACCGCTCCGAACCAAAGACACCGCATTACTGACGACTCCGATTCCAGACATTACTCCGACGCCAGTTATAGATTTTCCTCCGGATACCGAAACCGAGGAAATGCCCGAGACCATTGCTGTAGACAAGGTCACTCCTGCACGTGGAGCTGCCAGGCCTCCTATGGCCATGTCTATTAAGGCCTACACTAGGGCTAAGGCAGCCAGCAAAACAAAGCATATTACTTCTAAATCCTTACCTCAGCCGACTCCGGAGACACAAATTATGTCCATGGCTGCTGATTTAATTTCCATGATTAGAGGTTCGCAGGCCCATCCTGAGAGAGCATCCCAGCCTCCTCCTGATAAAAGGCCCCGGGTTGAACCCTCTGACCCTACTCCTTCAGATGAAGACTCTGAGGGCTCTGTCCACTCTGATAGCCAGGAAGAGCTCTTCCAGACCTATGAGGACTCGGATGGAGAAGATTCCATACCTTCGGTCTCCCCTCCTGAGGATATTTCTTTTGGGGAAGGTCTGCACACCATGAGGGAACATTTCAAGTGGCAGGGCCAGGAATATTCTGATTCCAGGAAACGCCTCAGGACTTTCCTTAAGAAGCCTCAGCACAGGCCCTTAGCTATTCCTCCTGTACTTGATGTTCTGGATGATTTGTATTCTGATTCTAGTACTACCCCTGATACTCTCCCTCCTGCTCCAGCCAAGCCAGACAGGTATTACAGGGTCCCAGAAACTCATTCCCATTTATTCAGGGCCCATACTGTTGATTTGGAAACTGTTTCACAGGGGCCTAAAGGAGTTTCAGCCTCCACCTCGAAAAATCCTTTGCCCTCCAACAGGGAAGCAAGGTCATTAGAGAGATGGGGTAAAAAGGTTTACACATCCACTACCTTATCTATGAGAGCTTTAAATTGCCTTTTTCATATGTTCCAATATCAGGATTATCTCTTAGAAGATTTACAAAAAGCATTAGCTTCTCCTGATCCTTTAGACAGGAAGACTTTGCAGGAAGCTGTACATAACACTCAGCAAGTAAGCAATCACTTCCTGCAGTGTGGATATGATGCACTGGAAGCTTCATGTAGGGCAGCTGTGACAGGGGCAGTGATGCGTAGACATGCTTGGTTAAAAGATCAACCTCTACCAGATCATGTAAAAGCAAAACTTCTGGATGCACCTTTGGAAAAGAACAAGCTTTTTGGTGCAAATGCTAAGGATGTGTTAAAGACCATCGAAGAAAAAGCAAAATCAGTTCAAACTGTAAAGGATTTCCTCCAGGTTCAACCCCCCAGATTCAGTAGGAATTGGCCTTCAAAAAACTGGTCCTTTCCTAATCCAGAAAAGTTTCAAAGGGGTAAGAACAGACGTGGCCGAGGAAGAGGCCAATACAGAGGCCCTTACAGGGTACGTCAATGGCAAGCAGGAAACCAAAGAGGTGATGCAGGGGTTTCTCCTGCCCAACAACCACAATCTCAATGACTTTCCTCTACTACCGCCTACCAGGGAACAACTAGAAGCCCCCTTGGGCGGGAAATTATCTCTGTTTGCAGAAAACTGGCACAGACTGACAAAGGACAAATGGATTTTGGACATTATACACCGAGGGTACAGGTTTCATTTTCATACCTTACCAAGAAAACAAGGCATGCCAAATCTACCACAACATCAAAGGGCAGAGGCTATCAAGCAAATCACTCTGCTAACTCGAATGAAAGCAATAGAAAGAGTTCCACAACAAGAACAAGAACAGGGGTTTTACTCAAGACTGTTCCTTGTTCCAAGAAAAGAAACTCAATGGAGACCAATACTGGACTTGTCCGCATTAAACACCTTTCTCATAGTACCAAAGTTCAAAATGCTGACTCTACAGCAACTCCTTCCCATGCTGGGCAAGGAGTCATGGCTGATTACTCTGGACCTCAAGGAGGCATACCTGCATGTCCCTATCAGACACAGCTGCAGAAGATACCTCAGATTTCTTGCAGGGCCAGAGCATTATCAATTCTCAGCATTGCCATTTGGCTTATCTACTGCGCCCAGAGTATTTACAAAATGCCTGGCTTCAGTAATTGCTCATTGCAGGCTCCAGGGTATACAAATTTACCCGTACCTGAACGACTGCCTCATACAAGCGGATGACAAATTGATGTTGACAAAAAATCTGGAATATGTCATACGATTACTTCAAGCTCTGGGATACACAGTCAACTTCCAAAAGTCAAGACTGCAGCCATCCCAGCAAATAATCTTCTTAGGAGCCAAACTAGACACAGCCTCTCAGATGGCTTACCTGACAGAAGACAAGCAAGAGAAGTTAACTCAATACTTCAAAGGTTTAGCAAAACTCACCCAGATGACTGCAAGGAGATTCCTACAGGCCATGGGTTACATGGCATCCTGCATTCTACTGGTTCCTTTAGCAAAACTACACATGAGAAAGCTTCAATGGTACCTAAAAAGCGTTTGGTCTCAGCACAGCAACAACTTGGAGACAATCATACCACTCATTCCATGCTTACAAAAGGAATTCCTATGGTGGGCCTCGGTGAGCCAGGAAAACACAGGTATGTCATTCAAAAAACCACAGATAACACAGACCATGACTACAGACGCCTCAGACCTCGGATGGGGGGCACACATGGAAGGCAGGTGTATACAAGGACAATGGTCTCCAAAGGAAACACATCTGCATATAAACCAAAAGGAAATGCTGGCAGTAATGCATGCTATCGAGGCTTTTCAAAACCAACTCCAGCAAGGTCACTTAATGATACGGACAGACAACACCACTGTGATGTGGTACATAAACAAGCAGGGGGGCTCCCACTCTTACCCCCTTTGCAGACTGACAATGCAGCTTTGGGAGAAATCACTGAGTCTAAACATCCAGTTACAATCACAGTTTGTTCCAGGAAAAGACAATGTGTTGGCGGATAGCCTAAGCAGGAATTTCACAGATCCACACGAGTGGTGGTTACATCCGAAGGCTTTCAGACAACTCACTTCGACATGGGGCAAGCCAGAAGTGGACCTATTTGCCTCTCACCTCAATCATCTCCTACCAAAATTTTGCACAAGGACATACCATCCAAAGGCTTGGAAAATAGATGCTGTTTCATTCAACTGGAACTCCCTAGCAATCTATGCATTCCCACCTCTGCCACTGATGACCTCAGTATTACTAAAGATCAAAGCAGAGAAGCCCAAGGGAATCATAATAGCTCCAGATTGGCCAAGACAACACTGGTACCCACTGCTACGGAGCATTTGTCACACCAGGAGGTGGGCCCTCCCTCAGTGGCCTCTACTTTTGACTCAACACAATTTCGAAACACTGCATCCAAACCTTCAGACTCTGCAGCTAACAGCCTGGGAGATCCCATAAATAACATCAGCTTATCTCTCTCCAAGGAAGTTCAGCGGATACTAACAGAGGCTCGAAGACCGTCCACCAGAAAGGTCTACTTAGCAAAGTGGAAAAGATTCAGCAATTGGAATACCAGCAAAGGGCATGATGCATCATTAGTGAACATCCCACTTATCTTGGAATATTTGGCAGATATGTTACAGAGTGGTCTCTCATATTCTTCAATAAAGATACATGCATCTGCTATTTCAGCTAGATACAACACTGATCCTCCTGTTTTTTCTCACCCCTTACTAAGACAATTCCTCAGGGGAATCAAGAACATTAAGCCACCAAGAAAGGCCCCAGTGCCAACCTGGGGCCTCAATTTTGTCTTAGAAAAACTGACTCTACCTCCTTTTGAGCCAGCAGCTTCAGTTGACTTGCAATTTCTGTCATGGAAAACAGCCTTCCTGTTGGCAATTACCTCAGCAAGAAGGGTTTCGGAACTACAGGCCCTAATGGCAATACCACCCTTTATTATTTTCCACAGAGACAGGGTTTCATTAAGGACCAACCCTACCTTTATGCCAAAGGTGGTATCTAGGGTCTCTCTAAATCAAGCCATTCATCTGCCTGCTTTCTTCCCCAATCCTGAGAATAAGGGGGAAAGGCTTTTGCATACCTTGGACATTCATAGACAACTTCGGTACTACCTGGACAGAACCAAGGCCAGTAGGAAGTCTGAACAGCTTTTTGTAGCTTACGCCCCTGCAGTCCAAGGAAAAGCAATTTCAAAACAGACTATTTCTAAATGGATTGGACATTGCATCAGATTCTGTTATTCCTTTCATGGAAAGACTGTTCCAGCCTATGTCAGACCACATTCCACCAGAGCTACAGCCACCTCTACAGCATTTTTAAGAGGGGTGCCTACAAAGGACATTCTAGAAGCTGCTACATGGAGCTCCGTGCATACATTCTCAAAACACTACAATCTCCCCCTATATTCCAGATCCAGAGCAGGCTTTGCTTCAGCAGTCCTGCAGGGTTTGATTGCCACACCATCTCTTTCCTAGAGCATATCTCCTCCCCCAGCTAAGCTATGGTATTCTACCCACATGTTATGACTGCAGTTGCATTCTTGAAGGACATAGTACAGTTTTGTACCTACCATAAATGTAGATGTCCGATAGACATGCAACTGCAGTCGGGTTTTCCCTCCCTCCATACCCCTCTATGCTTAGGGTCCACTCCTATCCCCCTCACTCTTAGCTGGGGATACCTGTTATGGTGTATTTGTTTTATTGCTCATGTATTTGTTTGGAATCCCGTTTTTGTCTTCCAATTTGATTACAGCCTTCCTTGGAGGGCACCTGGCATCTGGGGCAAGAAACACTGAAGAAAATGGCATCGGCTGATGCTTATATACTCCAGCCGCTCTGACGTCGGAGAGAAATGCGACATCAGCCGACGTCGGACCCAGACTTTGGAATCCGGCCGACCGAGGGCTGCCTGAGGCAGGACAACCCACATGTTATGACTGCAGTTGCATGTCTATCGGACATCTACATTTATGGTAGGTACAAAACTGTACTTTCTAATGCTAGCATTTAATAAGAAAAATGGTCTATTGTTATGCACATTTGTAGTATTCTTATCTAATTTATCAGATCATTTCATTAAGCTTTAAAGATTACTTTGAGAAGTGTTTCTTTCTGAAACGGCAGTTAAAAAACAATAAGGCTGGCAGAAGAATGTCCAGGAAAATTTTATGGAAATAAGCTGATAAGCCACTAGAGAAAATATTATACCCCCCACCCCTCCACATACATACATGCTTTATAAGATGTGGTGTAAACTAAGGGGTGTTAAACAGGTAAGGAAACATTACTAAGAGGAAGATGTTATTTTGATGACTGTCTATTTGCTGTCGATGTATTTTTGCAGAAATATTCCCTGCTGTGTTAACAGTTTCCACAGTAAATCATACCTTTTTAAATGTTGCTTTGATGTGAATGCAGAAACTTTGCAGTAGAATTTGAAGCAGCATTTTTTGTAGGGGTAAATTTCCTAGAATCCACCATGTAGGATGCCTTGCCTCCTATGCTACCTTTCCTAAAATAACTCCATTGTCAATTAATTTCAGAGAAAGGGCAATTTCTGCTTCAACAACTTCTGCCTAACAGAGTGCATTTTTGTACTCAGCTGTCTGAAAAAGTGTTAAGACGTAAAAACAGACCATTACCCTGAAGGTCTGTGACCAGCAGCTAAGCCCTTCAGTTTAGCATTGTTTGTTTCCTTTAAATGTTAATAAATCCACAAAGACCATTCTATATGACTGAATTTGAAGTAATTAAAGTAATGGTGGTTACTTCAACATATCTGTACTTGTGTAATAGCAGATTTTCCTGTTAAAAATTCTTGTGGCAAATTCATTAATGCAAAAGACAGAGAAGCTTGACATTGTACACCATGATTATAGTGTTTCCTGATATTACATTCTCAATGTCTTTTTTTTTTCAACATAAGGCAGTCTTACTACACTGTAGATGTAAACTTGTAAGCTCTTTCCACATTTGTGATCCCACCCCAGTTTCCAGTTCTCTGATTTTTCAAATAGCTTCTTTAACTTGTCTACATTTTTGTCTTTAAAATAGCATTTATTTTATGGCTTTATATTCAGGTAAGGGTTCTTTATGTCAGACATATTTCTTTAGGCTTAAATTATTCTGATTTTGCTTTGCGTACTTCTCAGATGTATTTTTATTGTTGGGGTTTCATGAAGCAAAATTATTTGAATTACATTATTTATTTTTAATGTCTGCGACAAGATAGGTATCCGCTCTAAAAAGCAGTAGATGCAACAGTTCCTCATCCAAAGCAGTATTTATAAAATGGTAAAAAAAAAAAAAATTAGAAAACAATTGTTTAGAGCAATTTATTACATAGCGAATTATGTTGGGGTCTCTGATCACAGCCAAGTTGTCAAGAAGTTCGCCCTGAGAGCTAAGCAAAGTAAAAGAAGTATATGATCAGTAAATGTTTGACAACTCTGTAAGCTGTAATACATTTAATATTGCTTACAATAGTGTTCAGAAGCAAAGTGTATAATGTACTTCACGGTGCCACAATGGAAAAGACAAGTGGCGTTGTAGACTATATTACAGCTTTCAGAGCTGCTCTGCCTTCCTGCTGTTGGTCAATGGTGGCTGCTTTGTATAATCTACTGAGAGACTACAACATAGTAGCAGTGACAGATGCTTTACAAAATTTTGGTAAGCACCTTTCTTGTGTCAGCAAGTTTCTCAAAAAGCTGTTTTTTCTCCTTATATCATATAGTAATTAATGAGCTCCACCTCCATGTACTACACAAATGCCATGACTAAACCATGCATACTACTGTAAAATGTCTGTATTTACTGTTATATGTTGGTTTGATGTAGTGTAAAATTGCTTGCTTTGTGACTGGATCATAGTTAGGAATGGTCCTTGGACTGGCCTGTCTTTGCAGCTAACAAACAGGTAAGTACATGGATTAATTCTTTAATGTCTGTATCTAGAGATTCCTATTACTGTAATATTTCCACATGATCCTGGAGGAGGTTGCCTAATTGTGTGTTTGTTCACATTATCATACTATAATCAGTAGTACAAGAGTAATCCATGTCAGATTTGTCTTCAGTGACAAATTTAGAGCTGGATGCAGACCCAGATGTAATGCCTTTCATACCTCCAGAATCCTTTAGGATAACATAACTTGTGGAAAATACTTGTTTTTGACTGCATAATACCTTTTTAATTAAAACATGTTTGTCATGTATGGGGCATCACAGAGCTCGTCTGTCTGGTTTGGTACATGACTGGGTTGCCTTTTCTGTGGAGCCTTCATGTTCTTACCATTTACCCTTGGACTTTTCTTGAGGTCTGTACTTTTCTTCCACATACTAGCTACATGCTGACAGGTGAAATGGTGATCCTCTAAACTGAGCACGTGTGTCTGGGTGTGAGGTTGTGACCATATCCTACAATGTTCCAGCATCTCATCAAAGACTGTTTGCATGCCTTACATGATGATTATGCAAATTAGATTTAACACTCTGTGGTTATAAGATAGTGCAGATGTCAGAGAAAAGTTTTTTAAGCAGAAAATAAAGCCACTTTACTTTTCTTTCATTGCTACTTGCACTTAAATTGTATGATTCTCAATCTTTTTACACCTGTGTACCTCTGACTCTTTTATATGTGTTTGCTGCAGGGCAACACTTCATACTCTATGCTGTTTTAATATGTGCAAGTATGTGGCTCTGTGTTATGGAGTTTTACAATTTTGTAGTCCAACTCATGAATTATAACATTACTGGGTATTTAAACTAATCCATTAAACAATTAAGCTGTACGTGGACCATACCATTCTTTTGTTTTGTATTGCTTACTGACCTCCACCCAAATTTATTAAATAGCTGAGAAAAAAACTTCCCCCGTAAAATGCTTACCCTTTATCAATACCCTTGCTGTCATAGAATGAATCCCCATGACTAAATGAGAGTGAAAGCTGCATTCTCATCAAGTTCTCTTCATATCATTTTGACAAGATTCTCCACAACACAACCACACATCTCAAGCCTATTTTAGTAAATGCAGACATGTTATGCTAAATGTACAGCTTAAACAGCATTTATCCAGTCAGAAATATCTCGTCAACCTATATGTATCTTCAAAAATAAATAAATACAGGTATATATTTATTCATTTTATCTAGAATATAGCAATAACCCACGCCTGGGTGTGGGTAATGCTGGATTTACCCACGGTTGGCGTGGTTTGATCACGAAGGCGAAGCCCGAGTGGCCAAACAAAGCCAACCGTGGATAAATCCAGCATTACCCACACCCAGAAGTGGTTATTATACAATGACATTATTTAAGAAAAAAAAAATTACTTTTCTTAAATAATGGCATTGTATAATGCCTCCTTGCTGCCCTTCCGCAGCTGTCTGGTATTCTGCGGCAGTTCTGATGTACTGCACATGCGTACACCTACGCAGTACATCAGAACTGTGGGCAAAAGCAACGGAGAAAGCAAGATCTCCGTTGCTTTTTACAAACTGTTTTCGCTATGTTAAATGGGTTTAACATAGCGAGACAGCTTTAAAAAAAGCAACGGAGAATCTCCGTTGTTTTTTTTAAAGCTGTCTCGGTATGTTAAACCCATTTAACATAGCAAGATAGTTTTGAAAAAAGCAACGGAGAAAGCAAGATCTCCGTTACTTTTTACAAACTGTCTCGCTATGTTAAATGGGTTTAACATAGCGAGACAGTGAGAAAAAAAGCAACGGAGAATCTGTGTGTGTGTGTGTGTGTGTGTGTGTGTGTGTGTGTGTGTGTGTGTGTGTGTGTGTGTGTGTTACTTGAGTTCTTTTGTCCTTTATTATACAGGCTTCATCCGAATGTCATGAACCACACAATGCAAATCGATAACTCACAGCATAAAGATGTGATTCTATATACCCACTGAAAATCAAGATATAATGAAATGCTGAAATAATACATGCAGTATAAAAACTGTGATTTTTTTTATCTCCATATTGGCAATATGTCTTGCAAGCTGTCACAAAGAGTTTATGAGTATATATATGCTATTATAACAAATCAGAAAACAAATAGACTGTTCTGACATTCGCTTACATCCTCTGATTGTAAAAAGTTTAATTTTTTTTTGTTTCAGATCATGTGGAAAGGGGTTCACAAAAAGGTTATTGAATGGAAGCTTTGCTGGTAATTACAGTTAGGAGCTGTGATGAAATCAGACCTTAACGATTCTGTAAATATTAAGTGTGCTTTAAAATTGCAAGCAGCTACATTTTATTCCAGTAAACACAAAGAAACCGCACTGGTAGTGGCTCGCAGTACAAAACAGTCGTCATCATTTTGATCCTTTTTTATCTTGTGTCTCAGGCACAGGATGCTTGGGGAACAGTAGCTCAATGATGTGCGGAGAAATCATACAGGTTGCTTTACAGTGGAAACTAAATCATTCAGGAGCATGCAATGAAGTAGGATCACAGTATCCAAAAAAACTGCATTAAATATCTATCACAGTTAAATTATTTGTTAACTAATACTCCCTTAAATCATTATTCTCATCATTTTTTTAAAGCCAAAATGAAGTAATAATTCTTAAGCACTTTGTCAGTGTTCATAAATTCTTCTTCTGAACTAATGTGGAACTTTGAATCCATCATACTCATTCATAGATTCTAAAAATGCATCTTTCAGAAGTCTGAAGAAGACTTAAGTTTCTGAATCAACAGTTATCAAACATGGCTATTTGCAAAGTCCCTCCTGAAGTATTTAGGGACATATGTCAAACAAATAAGTTTCTGGTCAGCAGAGAATAAAAAAAAAATAAACAAAAATAGGTACCAGTTCCCACACATGTTGTCATTGGTGTATTTAGCAGCAGTATTATAAGGGGCAGTATGTTGGGCTGAAAGAAGCAGCATTATTGGCTACCTACTGAAATGTTGACACTCAAAATGCCAAGTGCCAGCAAGCCAAAAAAAGACCAAAAGTACAGGAGAAGAGTGAATCTGTACATCACTCTTCTCCTTTGAATTTTTATTTTTCTTTTACAGGGGGCAAGCCCCACTGCACCCCTGAACTTATATATACTGAGATTGCCATACCTCGGAGAAAAGGGAATACTATGGTAAGTGGTCATCTTGGACTTGCTGTATGTAAGTCTGTTTTTCATCCATTCAGTCTTGGTGTTTTGGGACCCTCACTAGCAGGTCCCAGCATTTCAAACTGTACCTCTTTATTACTTGTTGTTGTGTCTTTTGGCTTTTCCCGGTTAGGTCTCGCCACAGCGGAACACCGGTCCGCTAATCATTGGCAGTAGATTTTTACGTGCCGAGTTGCCGGCCCTGACGCACAACCTTCAACGAAGGTACGCCCATTCACGCATGTCTCCACACAGAAGACGCTCTAGCTGAGAATCGAACAGGACAACGTCTTACTGTGAGGCGACAACGCTACCGCAGCACCACCCGCAGTATACCTCATACCTTTTTCTAACTGAATTATATACCTGTGCATACAAGTTTATCTCCTTTCCCATAGGACTTCAGGTTTTCCTTAGACTCCCACTGAACAGCTTGATGACAGATGTGTTAAAATGTACCATATCTACAGACTTCACTGTATGTTCCACTGTTGGAAGTGCCCAATAGGTGTGCTTTAGCTTGGTATGTTTCTTAAATCTGCATATTGTACATATTGCACATACTGTAGCAACCATTATATTGGACTTGTGGGGGACCATTTCCTTCCTCTTTAATCTGTAAAATACAGAATATGAAAAGAATATATAGTGCATGCACATAATACATCTTTAGTTCATCTAGTGATCTTATTTTAAAGCTCCAAAAGATGGTGTACCGCTCCAAGTGCATTGCTAACAACCATCTAATTTCATGCAAGCCCTTAACTTACTGTCTCCCTCAGCCAGTGATTCACTTTAGATAATGGAATATGTCTGTAGTAGTTTTATTGTGAGCCTAAAAATGCATTCAGTTGAACATCTTGAAGTTTGTGATGGAAGCTCATTTGCACAACATTTTCACCCAAGAGTTAGAATTACATTCATTGAAGTAAATATGCTTATTTATTTTCTTTGTTAACTGGGTTGATGGACTTGTACAGTGCCCTTTTCAGACATTTCCTGGGCCATGAGGCTTGATACAACTGTTATAACAATAATTTCAATGTACAACTGCACATAGCTAACTGAACAAAGAACAAGAAGCTTATAGACCCAGCAGATAGTAAGTCATTGTTAGAACAATACAAGTGAAATAGAGATTACAAGTTCCAACAGACAGGTAGTCATATTTGTCTACTGTGTGACTTTAGCAAGTCACTTAACTAGGAGGTGTACCGTGTCACTCCTGAAAATGGACACTTCGTCCATTCAGGTTACCTGGTTAACAGATAGATGATGTATGGTAAGTGCAATATATACATTCTGAGTATAGCAAATGTATCATAAATGAGCAAACATTTAATGTCTAGCAGTAGATGTAATACTACTTATATAACTCAGAATTGCAATGACTGAAGCTGTAAGTTAATCAGTATCTTTAAAACAGATGCATTTGTATTCATTAGTTAGGCATTCTTTTAACTTTTTCTTTAATGTTGATAAATCTTGTAAAGATGTAATATCATTAGATAGACTATTTCAATATGTGGAGGGTAGCTTTTGTAATGCTTTTCACATGAGCCAGTAGAAAATGGGATCTATTTTTGTTTAAGGCTGTTTGGGGGTAATGTAAGAGGATTCATGGACTAATAGCCTATAAATGAGGAGTGGGCAATACCTGTCATGAGGTAGTTTGAAAGTGGGAATATTAAGCAGGTAAATATATAGTAATAGTGAATATGGCCACAACTGTCAGTTATCTCTGGCACCATTAAAAATCTAAAATTCTTTCATTCAGTAACAGTTACCAACTCAAATAATGTCACTGTTACAGTACAATAGCTGAGTACATGAGATAGAAATAGATCTAATTTGACTATGCACTTAATTTTCAGTTTACAGTTGTAAACCAGTGCAAACTTCTACATATTATCTCCCAGGTTACTCAAAAAAGAAGCAGACGTAGGTGCTGGAAACAACCTTTTACTCTGAAAGCTGAACTGTCCTCTTTTACTTCTACATAATAGGCCCAACAGAATCTTGACATTTCATGTCATGTTACTAGGTGGCCCCAGAAAGTACCACTGAGTCTCACTAGATAAAGTCAACTGGTTCTATGTTAAGCAGTGTTCTATTTTATTACTAAAGCACTAGCTCCCATTTTCATTCATAAAAATCAGGGTATCCCTTTGCTTGTCTGCTTAAAAAAGTCAGTGTTCTGTCTGTCTCACTTCAGTCACAAAATAACAAAGAGTTACACTGCAGCTGCTAGAACTGTTAAATTTAATAAGTGAAAAAAGCCTGTTCTAAAAAATGTGGTACTGCCTTATGGATCTCCTTACAATAAAGATGCACAAAGGAACCTAAATAATCTCAAAACAAGCTGTTCAACCTATCAAGACAACAAACACACTTCTAATGCTTTAGACAGTGCAGTAACACTATAACACTATAATGCAGTGTTTGGCTACACTGCAGCTGACATTTCTTTATATTATCTGCTTTTTCTTCCATCTCTAAACCACTTTCCTTCAGTTTTCTAGTTACAGTATAAAATGTCTATTGCAACATTCTTCTTTATCAAACCTGTTATGAGCAGAAAATGTTGCTAAAAATAAAATGTTTTACATTTTTAAATAATATTGTACATAGACTACAGTTTCTAATTTCATTTACCTAATCTAATTGTTGTTCAACATATCTGTGTATTGTGCTGCTTTCACATTGTACTTTGTTTGGGTTCCTCCATTTGTCATTGTAGTGTTTCAGTTTATCATTGTATTATTCTAGTTCTTGTTATACCGTGTCCTGTTTATTTCTATTGTTCTGCCTTTTACCAGGGGCAGACAAAACGTTTATTCAGAAATTCCTGTCAAAAAGAAGCAGTACGTACATATTATCGCAACCACATTTCCAAAGTGGCATAGGTTGTAATGTTTTCCGCAAAACCACATCTGTTTATGTAAGAAGGGGAGTGTAAACTGTTAAGTACTATTCTGTGAGATTATTTTTTCACATAGGAAGAGGAATAACATCAAAATTCCTCTTCCTAGGTAGCGTCCTTGGCTGACCTATACACATGACTGATGTTAGTCGTTATTAATGTTACAATTCATGAAACTCCCCACGTTCAGAACAAGACAAGTGGCCCATTTCAAACCCCTTTCCATGGCCACACTGTAATCTGTGACTTAAATGTGTACATATTTCGGTGAATCATTCACCATTTACAGTACCTCCTGTTAGTAGTGTAAGTTGTGGCTGAGACTAAACAAGTGATATTTCTCAGTAACTTCCCCTTGGTAAGATCATAATCACGCATATATGTGATGCAGTGTACCACTCTGAATGTTGTGTATTTGGCTTACAGTGTTAATGTAGAAAATAGAAGTTTGTAGCAGTATTATGACTTCTATGTAGTCACTTTTCTGCATACTTCTTTTTGTCTGCAAAGTTTAGGTTCTAAGCTGTATAGTAAAGATTTACAAAAAAATAAACCGGTCCTTCTTCACAGCACCTACAAACAGCAGGACCTTTATTGCATTCATTACTCATGAACCTAGGTTGGCAAAGGATGCTAGCCACCAAGGGGAATGTGGCCGTTATCCCTCTTCCAAAGCCATAAACAATGTCACAGAATAGTACTTAATAGTTTAGACATCGAGGAATGTGGCCATTATTCCTCTTCTAAACCCATAAACAATGTCACAGAATAGTACTTAATAGTTTAGACATCGCTTTTCAGGTTAACATACATACTTTCATGCAAACATAACCAGTTATCGCAGGTTGGAAATGTGGTTGCGGTAATACGCAAGTACCAAAGAAACCGTGGACAGGAGTGATTTATTTGGTTTAACTCAGGGTCTCTAGACCAGTTCATTTGGCAGTTTACAGATAAATCAAATAACTTTGTTTTCATTTAAGGAATTTTGCTTGTTTTTTATTCAGAGTGAGGAATTTGCAGTAGTTATTCATGGTTTGCCTTCCTGGCACTCAAGCTATTGTGACATCCTTTGTCTTGGACTGACCACTGTCAACCTTCACCATTTCCAAGAGGTACAGAACTCTGCAAACAGGTTTTTGATAGGTCCTGCCTATTATGCTGTCATCATTATGCACTGGTTGCCAGTGACACCAAGGCCAGTGCTTAAGATTTTGGTACTTACATAACATACCTTACATGCTAACGAGAGGTAACTTTAGCTTGTTCAGTGTAAAGTTTTTGTGGAGGTTAGACCATGTCCATGGTGTCTGTGTGCTGTTTATTCACCATTCTGACATTCCCATGTGCCCACCCCGATTTAAAAAAATATGTTAGTGCCTAACCTATTAGCTTGGTTAATATGGGTCTGTTAGTGTTTCCCAAGATGCACTGGGAATTGTCTGGCATGAGCTGCTTCTACACCCATATGCCACTCTTGTGGAATTCACTGTCTTACACTCAATGGAAATATGCTGTTGTGAGTAGATTTAAGGGATCCCAAATGACTTCCGTTTTACATACCCAATTCACTTTTTGGAATTCCATTAAATAAGCACCAGCTGGTGGATTATTTGTTTTAACTAGAGTAAAGGTTTTGGGAAAGCATGTAACATAATTTTTTCCATTGCATACCAAATACCATCCACATTATACTTTGTGCTTCTGCAACTGTGCATGTGAGAATGTGTGTGTGTGTGTGTGTGTGTGTGTGTGTGTGTGTGTGTGTGTGTGTGTGTGTGTGTGTGTGTGTGTGTGTGTGTGTGTGTGTGTGTGTGTGTGTGTACACAGTTTTTTGTGTGCATGAGGAATGAAGTAGCATGTTAAATATACAATTCATCGCTACTACTTCTGACAGCAACTTCACTGACAGTCAAAAAGTATCTAAAGGTATCTAACAATTGCATAAATTGGAATAACTGTGATACTAGGCTTTATTATAGTGTTTAAGATTTACTTCTTTGCTTTCTCAGTGTGACTAAATCCCACTGTTGTGCTTATCCAAAGTGTGTGCTGTTTCTGTAATAATGTACAGCCACCTTTGTTTAAGGTTTTGAATTATTTTAGACCCATTTAAAATGTGCCTATTCTCATCTTTTTTCTTTTCCTTTTTTTTTTCAGTTCTTCTTAAACAGCTATGGATCTTTCCTTTCTGGTTTGTCCTGTTCTACACACATCACTGCATTTCTTTCGCAGTACTGTTGTTGTTGTTTGTCTTTCGGCTTTTCCTGGTTAGGGGTCGCCACAGCAGAACTCCGGTCCGCTAATGACTGGCAGTAGATTTTCACGAATGCCGAGGTGCCAGCTCAATGTTCAACCTTCAACGGAGGCACGTCCATTTACGCATGTCTTTCGAATGCCCACCCAACTGCGGGGAGGACATGCAGATTCCACACAGAAGGCACTCCCCGCACTCCAGCCGAGAATCGAACGGGAGAACCTCTTGCTGTGAGGCAACAATGCTACCGCTGCACCACCACAGATTTTTTTTTCGCAGTACTGTGCTTTAATTATTTTCTCTTTTTTAAAGTTTTGTTTTAAACCTCCATTCTGTCCTGTCAATCTGTTAATTTTACTGTATTCTTTGCATTTTGGTCAGACCTGTCCTGTTCTTCTAGGTTCTGATATATAGAGCTGGTCTACAGGTATTGCTTTATTGAGCTTTCCTGTGGTCTGTTTAGAATGGCAGATTCACTTCTTCGGTGTTTTGTCTACAGAAACCTCCTCCCACAGCACAGTGTTCAGGTAAAACAGCAGTAAATACTGGTAGAAAGTATGTTTTGCCTGAAAAATGTATTTAAGTCTGACATACATGTAGCAAATTTTGTTTGTAAAATTTTCAGGTGCACCTCTGAATTTCTTTTGGCTAAGCTTCAGTGAAATGTGGCAATTTCTTTCTGAAGCCCTCCTCCAACTCCAAAGTTACCAGAGCTGCATTGTATCAGAGGTAGTTCTGGCTGTGTCATGCCATTCATTATACATCACACGCACTACTATTAAAATGATCTTCTTTACACATGCAGCTCAGATCTGAATGATTCATGAGAAATCAGCATGGAAACATTTGTATCTTAGAAAAGACAATTACTGTTTATTATAATCAACCCTTACAAACAATCCATACACTGCAGGAATATGGTTTGAAATATTTCATCACTGACTGTGAGTTGCAGGATGGGACCTGTCATTTGAGAACTGCAAGGAAACACATTTTATAAGATTTCACATCAACACTGCTACCATCCCAATCTGCATCTTATTTATTTATTTATTCCAGTTTGATGACCTAGGAGGTCCACTGGGCTCGGGGAGCCCGTTTTCAGTGAAGGCCTGGGGAGAAAAGCTCCAACAATACATAGTTACATGAATAATTACTAAGAAACTTTGTATAACTGACAAATAAACAGGTAGCATTCATAAAGAAACAAACAATTACAATTTTATTTAGGTGTAAAAAACAGGCAAATGGCCTTGAGGCTAAAATTTACAGTACAGTTATATATACATGATACAAATGAGCAGGATTAGCTAGGTGAGAGGTTAACCAGGAGTAAAAGTGGAGGAGACCTTGAGAGGTATAGGGTGAAGAGTACAGCTGCATTTCCTGTTTGAGTAAAGGTGAGAATGAAGAAGAGTTTTAAAAGTTTTTGTAGGAAGCAAAACAGTGAAATAAATGGCACTCCACAACTAGCACAGTTAAACAGTAACAAAAACAACAACCTGGATATCATTTAATGTGGAGACATACAAAACCTTGTAAATGGTGGCATTAATGGGATTGCAATAGTAGAGTATGACAGTGTTCTCCATCATTGTCTTCTTCCTATGATGGACAAGATTGACAAGTGCACTGACATGCTTCCTTCCTCTCCTAAGTGACAAGCAGCTCTCTCTTCTTTCACTGCACCTTTCCTCTCTTGCCCATTCTTCTTCTTCTTTTTTTATTCCCCTTTTTCTCTGTTAGAGGTGTCCAGCAGGTGGTCCTAGGGCCACAATCTGGCCCACTGAAGCATTTTATCTGGCCCTCAGTATGTCTTATAACAAACTGTTTTGAATGGACAGATGCATGTTGAACATGGTAATATGGCACCCCAAACTTTGCCAAGTATGGTAAGTGACCCCTGAACTGTATGGTAAGTTGCACTTGCGCCAAAAAGTCTAAACACCCTGTCTTTTTCCATGTGTGGCCATTGAAATGTGGCAAGCAATTTCTTTCCTACTGTCATAGCTCCTATCTGAGTAATCTGTAGCCTGCCTTCCTTTCCTTTTCATACTGTCTGCCATCTCTTAAGCATCTTGTTTCAGCATCACTGTGTGCATTTAACTGGCTCCTATCTTCTCCTGAATAGTGCAGATAGCACAACAAATTCCCTAGCTGCATTCAAGCACAACTACTTGCGTTATTTTGTGTCTTGCATTCAAGACCTTGTTCCATTTCTTGTAATATTATAATATGATTTGCACCCTAGTTTGCCCATGGTTAACAATGCAGTGCCTTGCATTTGCTAAATTGCATTTGCCCTTGTCTGCATTTTCTTTGGCCTGTCTCCTTTGCCTGAAGTTGTTGGTCCCTACTTGGACTACTTTTCAAAATTCCTCTGATCCCTATGTAAGCAGTAGACATTTGTACCTGCTCATGCACAGTATACTGACATATTTTACAGCTGTTCCCCAGCTTACTGCCACCATAGAGCTATCACATAGCCTATATACGTGACAAGCCATACCTCTCAATCTATAGTACAAAAAATCTGGACAAAGCCAAAAATAATGGAGGGGAAAAAGCCCCAAAAATAGGGACAAATTTTAAATATTGTTCTTATAAACTTAGAAAGTTGTTAGAATAAAAGGTTTTGTGTTACCAAATTACCATGCATTTTCTGAAGGATATGGAGTCTGCAACTCAAATGACTGTCATTATCCAGTGAATTCAGTCTTAAATGATTTGCCTCAAAAATCCTGAAAACCACAAATTTTATGAGGAACAGACCAAAAATACGAGGCAAAAATCTGGACATTCTGTGAAAATCTGGAGAGTTGAGGTATGCAACAAACTCTGAACTGTAAACTCAAATTTGTTATAACAACATAATTCTTGGAAATGTCTTTAACATATTGTCTGATACACACAAGTCTCAGAAGTCGTATATCAATATTTATGTGTGAAGAGGGTTAGGAAGTATTATAATAAACCTAAGGCAATTCGGTCAAGACTAGATGCCAGAAGCAAAGTAAATAACATAAATTAAATAAACTCCCTTCATGCAGAAGAAAACACCCTGCATCCCCACATCTAAAATCCGATCACTGAAAAATGCTGTTTCAGGCATCTATTTCAACTGAATGATCTGTATTAAACAGTGTTTGATTAACCATATGAATGTTGATGAGAACCCCCCCCCCATTAGAAATATTTTTCACCCTGCTGTGCCTTTTTTATCTGTACACTCTTTGACTACTTGACCATACTGCTATTGGACCGATGCGTTCCATAATTTGTATGCAAGAGCTAATTCAAGCAAGTTTGTCCATTAGGTAACCTTCAGTACTTTCCTGATGTTGTTTTAGCCCCACCCTTATGGTGGCTTGATGTGCATGCCTTTGGAAGTAAAGGCATGCTACAGTGTCCCCTAAAGCAAGTTAATGTTTATATTTACACACACACATACACACACACACACACACACACACACACACACACACACACACACACACACACACACACACACATTACTATAGACAGAAATGTATGTTGTTCTAAACTGCCAAGTACTCATCCTCATCCCCTGTGCTGCATCCTGTAATACTTATCCTCTGCATAGTGCTTTTATAGCAGCAGGCTGGCCACTTGCCTCACCACAAGATGATCCAGATAGTACCAACCACTCATTGCTACTTTTCCAGCTGGCTCCTGCATCATCTGGATCACTAGTCGATCCTTGATGTGGTAAAGTCATCGTCATTGAGCCATAGACCTGCCAGTTTTCTGCCAAGTTTGATCATCAAACTTCTAGTACTTAGTCAACCTCTTTTCCCTTATCTACCACCCGTACTAATAAGAGACAAGTTGAAATTGCTGAATGGACATCATACACAGCTAGTAAGAATTTTCTTTTCTTTACGTAGGTAGTATATCATGCTCATCGCATGGATCACTGCTGCAGTAGTCTTGGCTACATGAGTTATATCCTGCTAAGGATATAACAACCAGATAATTTCCAAAGTTTCAGGGTAGCTTTCTCTCAGCCAGACCATTAGTCAGCACAGGTTGAGCTGTATATAGTCAGATTTGGATGCCAAGCGCTTTAGAGCTTTCCTGCCATAGAAGAGTGCCCCCCCCTCTTGTGGGCTTTCAAGGGTCAACTGTTGGATAATGTTGTTCCAGTGTTGGGCAGATAGGTTCCCTTTGGGAAAAATCCACTTAACTTTTTTAGACTTTTCTTATGAAATGTTAATTTTAAACCTAGGAAAATTATTTTTTAATTACTGTCACATGACATAATTACTCTTGAATGGGAGTGCTACTTTCTTACTTGTGTGCTAAAATATTGTTAAAGCTAATTTTAAATGAGAAAGTAAAAGTTGTGATTTGCTTTTGGGGGCTGAGTTAAGTGTTTATAAAGTATTTTTGCTATGTTTTTATGGGGGGAAATGTTACTTTTTTACTGTTTACCTGTTTCACCAACTACTGCAGCCTGTCCTCCCCAGGTTTCGGGTATCTTTTTCAGATTAACCATGGAGCAAACCCACCAACTCCTTGGTTCTTCCTTCTTTTGGCTACAAAAAAAGAAGAAACTTACTAAACAGCCTTTGCCATCACAAGAGGCCACTAAAGTGACTCAGTCACAGATGTATGACTCTACTGTGGCCAGAACTGGTTCTTCAGACCATTCACAGTTTTATAGGTTCAAAGATAAGTACTAGGCTAACTGCTGTTGTGGGCCATCTGTAGCCCAGACAAGTCCACTGTCAAAGGTGTCTATGAAGCAAACACCTTAACCATTGTACCAACCCCCAACCCTAATGCTTTTGTGAATTTTGAACCCACAGTCACTGAGCTTCACACTGTACTACTACATTGATTAACCAGATGAGCTGCTCAACAGTATGAATCCTTTAGCTGTGTTAGCTTTCACACAAGGGTAATTCATAAGTATCACCATCTGTTAGGTAAACCAGTCATGTCTGTCACAGTTGTCGTGCAGATGTACAGTACTTACACATTGCTAGATCTGAACCCCTACCTGTCTAGGTACAGAACTGTGTATTATATCTTGATGCCACAGGAGAAGTCTAAATCTGTACAACTATTAGAGTGCTACAGCCCACAACCCACAACTACATTTTCAGTGAGTATGAGGTGGAAGCTCCCAGTATGTTTTTGGGAGATGGAAGGAGCACCACATAAATAAAGAGCATCTATATTACTCCAGCAAAAGCTTAGGTTGTCAAATTTCTAAACATTGACACCTAAGAATCGAAACCTAAAAATTGTGAACAGCCATTCTTTCCTCGGGAAAGAATTTGCTAGGCCCACGTGAAATAAAATAAACTTCCGAACCCAAACTTAGTGGGGGGCTATGCCCCCCACACCCCCCTAACTAAATATACCAACTCCGAGATCGCTCTACATTGGGGAAAGGGTAAATCCCCGATAACAGTCAAGAGAATTCTTTCCTGAGGAAAGAATTTGCGTATGTGGGCGTTCGCGATTTTAAAGTTTTGATGCTTAGGTGTTGATAATTAGGCATTCGACAACCTAACCCATCGAACATCTAATAGGTACCCGATAAAGAGACAACATGCAAGTTCTACACAGGCATTGGCTGGAGGTCAGGCTTGAACCTTACACTTTATGCCTTATGCATGGGAGGCAAAGACCCTAATCATTATGTCAACTGTGCCTTAATCATTATGCCGTCTTCTTCTCTGGCTCCCACTGTATAGTTCCTACAGCTATCATGGACTTGGGGGTTAGACCCATCTTCTGTGGCTGTTGGAGTGCCCTTGGTGGGCAAGGGAGCACCACTCTTGTCAATCCTTAGAGAAAGGGCAGAGTATGCGACTTTGCTTAGCAAGAAAGCTATGCCTATCTCTAGGAAGTTTTTTTCCTAGGAAAGAACGATCTGTTTCTTCAGTAATTCTTGTCAAAAAAAAAAAAACTTAGAGCAATGTCTTTCGCCTGTCTCAGTTACTCTGGGCAGTAGTGATTTATTGGGCTTAGCTTTACTTCTCCATTTTGTCTGTTTCTAATACAAGAAAAAGAGATTGTTCATTTTCTGAAGGAATTTAAGATTTTGAACCTCAAAACATTTTTCCTATTTTTATGATGTACTGTTAATAATGGAACTTTTCTCCCCGGAAAATGGGAAGCCTGCCAAGTGGGACTTTCCTGGTAAACAAGTGTAAAATAAAATAAAATAAATAAAAATAAAATAAAATGATTGTGAAGGGGCAGATTCTGTTTTGTCTCCCCAGGTTTCTGATTCAGCTTCCGAAGGGAGTGTGGCTTTGGCAATCCCTGTGAAGGATTCTCATTGTGTTAACTGATTCATTCCGGAAGTAGTTTATTTCAGTGAAAAAATAGTGATGTTTCTCAGAGTCTAAGAAAGTATTATGACGTATTACAAACAGAATTTCCAGAGTCTACCTATTTCCTCCTGTTCTTTCAACTTTGGCTGATTTTTTACCACAGCTTGCAACTTGCATGACAGCCAGCTTGCTGCCCTAAAGACAGCATGTAGATTGCATGAAGTTTCTTATTCCGTTAATTTTTTTTTATTCTTTCATCCCAGATCAGAACGAGTAGCTATCATTTTAGTAAACCCAGCTGCTGCTAAATATTTGTCTAGTACAAATCGCTCTCTTTCTTATAATGATGGGAAGGATTTTGATAGATTTGGGGGGGAAAGTGTATTCTGCAACACTTTTTTTTTAATTCTAACCTGTTAAGGTTTTGAGAATATAGAGTATTTTGGTATCATTTTCCTCTTCCTCTCTTTCAGTAACTCCTCCCCTTACAGAGTGTCACCAATGAGCACCCTTCCCCCAGGGCAGGCATGCACATTCATCCTTGCTGCTCCATCAGTATGGCCCAAGCTGCTAATTGAACCTGGTTTGGCTGGGCCATAGTTAGGGTGTTATTCTTGCACACCTAAGACCATTCCCACTGTTCACTTTCTGAAGTTCTGTAAATGAAATTATCCATTCAACTAAAATGCCAATCTGAACTTGAAAATTGAGAAAATGCCTCAACTACCACAGTTGCATGTGAAAGCTGTTGGCTGTCAGGGGTGAAAAAATATAACCACTGATAGCCAGTGTGAGTAAAAATGTACAAAGTAAACCACAAAATGCAAAAAAATAAAAAAAAATGCAATTTAAAACATTCCCAGTGCCTCAGTTTAAGCCTTCACGGGGGGTGGTATAATAAAATAAAGCCAATGAGATGAAACAAAATGACCAATGACCATGTTAGAACAATTAGCCAATTGTCTAATCACACTTTTCCAATTCAGTTCCACATTTAAACCTTTGGAAGAAAGTGTAATAAAGTGCAAAATGAAACAAATTCTTTATAACTGAGAATTAGACTGACAGAGGAAAAATGCATGTATTCCAGTCACAGTGAATTCTCTTCTCGGGTATAAAGAAATCTGTTTTATTTTGCAATTTAATATACTCTCTCTTCTAAAGGTTTGAATATGGAACTGCACTGAAAAAGTGTGACTGGATAATTGACTAATTGTTATTACATGTTCACTGGACATTTTCTCTCATCTCATTTGAGTTCCGTTATTTATATTACTTTCTTTCCTTCAAGACTCTTTCCTGCGTAGGTTGGTCAAGCTGAAAGCACCAAGAAGGTTTCAAGTTATTTTAACAAAGTGTTATTTTAAATTTTCACCATGGGTGAAGAAGATGCCATGCTTGGCTTTCTTCCTACCTCTGAGGTAGCTTATTTCTTTATAGAAAGTCCTGGGTTTACCTAGGAGGGATGCCAGCCTTTGCTTGACAAATACAGTGTTTTTGTACATTGTCAGTCTTTGTCATTTGCTCACATTCCTTAGCCTATAATATTCTGGGTCTATAACATTTAATCGAAATACATGTTAGTCGAATACGTATTCATCAAACACCAATCAGCTAAATTCATTTCAGCGAACCGCAGACTTTTTCCCAGGGTTAGGATGCACTTGGCCATCACCGCAACTTTTCTCTTTTCCTCACTGTAGTGTGATCTCTGAGTTGGTATATATAGTTATAGTTGTGGGGGGCAAAACCCCCCACTTGGGTGGGTTTGATTTAGTGTGATGTTTATTCCAGAGTGCTGGTGGGTTGGTTCTTAACCCTGGTAAAAAGTTTGGGTTCGCTGAAATGAGTTTCGCTGATTAGTGTTCGATGAGTACGTATTTCGATTAAGTGATGTAGACCCTAATATTCTAGGCATGAACATCTATGGTTATGAGATTTTACACAACTATTCTTTATCTACATTTATTAATAAGGAAGAAGAACCAGTCCACACCTTTGACCAGATAACTGTACTGCTTGTTGGTAAGTGAGACCGACACTTCTGGCTTCAGGATTAAATTCAGTAATTCCCACATTATTAGGTTTGTGTATTTTTAGATGGGATTCAGTGGTGCTGTAATGAAGGTAAACAGTTGTCAGCACTTTGTATTTCTAATGGAGGTGAAAGAAAGGGCAGGGTTTAACTCAGTTTCATCCCAAGAGTAATAGTATTGAGACAGTAAGCACACAAACTGTGGTGGCCATTAGCAGGATTCCTGTAGGGAGCTGTTGTCTAAGGGAGCAGACCAAGGATAATTTGCATTTTCTTACACAGTTTGCAGTGATGCCAGTAGCTGATGTCCACCAGCAATGTTGGTCAAATTGGTATGGGGGAGAGATAGAAGGAAAAAAAATGTGTAGGCAAAAAATCAACTAGTGACTAGGCAATTTATGCTTATTGGTATGCAACTGTATAACATAGCTACCAATGAGAAAAGAAAGTGAGCATGGCAAATCAAGAAGTAGTTATGTAGCACTGACTTTGTGGTTGGGTGGGGCATGTTCAGGAAATTATGTCAGCTGGGTAAGTGCACAGAAGGATGAGTCTCTAGTGGGGAGTGTTAGCCACTTTTTAAGATCAGCTGAAGGCTAACAACCACGGAGAAGTAGCTGTGCAGTAAAGCCTATACATCTTTCATCAAATAATTGAAACCTTGCTCACTATAGCAAGGACAAAACTGAGGTGAAGTGACCCCCAAAGGAAGCTGAAAGCAGAATTCCAGGTGTGCTAAGCAAATACAGTCACATTTACTTTGTTTACTGTATTAGGTGCTGTACACACACTTTAGGCATACGGCCATCCATGACTTTCAAAGGCACACGCATTCATTCTCTTCAGATATTCATGCATTCAGGCTTCAGAATTCTTCAGATACAACTGAATTAAATTAGAACAGGCACTTCTACACCTGTGGTAACCATAGGCACCTGTGTTGGATTACTTTATGCATAATGTCATGGATCACAGTAGCTGCACCTTAATAACAGTGACACCTGTTCCCAACAACAGCCATGTTCAAATTTATAGTGCTTAGGACTCACCAAAGTCCAACAATTTTAGACACACACGTGTTATAGTATAGTGCTTCAATGTTAGGATTCGGCTAAGGCTCTCCTAAGAGTTCATTGAAAGCCTTATTCCAAAAATTCAAGGTGCTAAAGATATTGTCTCCAAACCAGGAATCAGTATTGTCTTTAACGCTATTAAATATGTCTATGTAATAATAATATTTTTAATTAACTAGCCTTACCGTCAGTTTATATTATCAAATTACTATTTTGATTTCCTTGTATGTGATTCAATGATTTTGTTCCCATAGTTGCCTGCATTGGTGCATGTCATGAGCATGATAAGCTCAAATTAGATCTCCCCTTACAAATCAATAGTTAATATGGGATGGATGGCTAGGCTTTGGGATGCATGGCTAGGCTTAAAAAGGCCCTTGTGGTTGTTAGTCTAATAAACACCTATGAACCTAATAATGTACAAGGCTAGATTTTTAAATGTTCTTCATAACTGAATCCCCTTAAAGAGCAAATCTGTCCTGTAAAATATTTCTGAATTCACTCCATTTTTGTTAATCTCTTCGTTAGTATAATAACAGCACTAGATTCATATTCAATCATTGGTCTTGTAAAGCTTTTAAACAGTGGGTGTAAAATTATACTTGAGGAGATTGTACAAAGATTAACGGTAATGTGCAGAAGCATTTGTTTGTGCACTTGGGTGACATAGTCACTGCAGTTTAATTTATCACAAACTGTAATTACAAGATCATTGAAGGAAGAGCACACTGAGATGCTATCATTATTAATGGGTCATTCATGTTATTCATACCAATTTGCATCATTTTATATTTTCTAACACTATATGTCACATGATTCACATCGCCATTCTGTAGTATTATCAAATGAAATCCATGAAAATTGAAATGCTGAAATTTCATAACTCCGAAAAAACACAGAACGTCCACATTCCCTTCCAGTTTTGGACATAGAAACAAGTGCTACCATGGGTTGAGAGGAGGGGAGGTTTAGAATTCCATAATATCAATGTTCAACATTTGCAGAGTTTGGAGTGTGGACATTCTACATTCTGACTCGGGGAATGTGAAGTCGAAATTTTGATAGTAAACCATTTGTTTGTGTGTGTGTGTGTGTGTGTGTGTGTGTGTGTGTGTGTGTGTGTGTATGTGTGTATATATATATATATATATATATATATATATATATATATACATATATATATTATATATATATATATATATATATATATATATATATATCATTTTAAAACAATCGATTTTTTTAAGCAAATCACTAAGTTTAAGCTAAGATTTATAAGAAAGTGTAATATTTGATGTTCTTATCTTTATAGTTAATAATTAATTCCTACTTACAGTTTTTATTTAGTAAACTCATTACACGAGAGAGTAGTTTTATTTTTCCAACTTTTAGTTATTTTTACAGGTAGTGCTAGAATAGACCAAAGAAGAGGCACTTGAGTCTTAGGCATAATTATAGGAATTGGAGAGTTAAGTAAAATCAATGATTTAGATATATTACATTTATCTGATCATAATGCTTGAGTAAAATGATTGATTTCTTTCCAAAAGGGAGATATTATCTTCCACTCATATACCATATGCACCCAGTCAGCTTCTTTGTCCAAGACATATCACCAGCATTTTAATTTTAACAGTTTTGTATTTTAATGAAAATTTATTGTGTGTGATATAAGCTCTGTGCAAAAATTTACACGTGAAAATTTTCCATTATAACAAAGATGTGGTTTTATTTGCTAATTTTAACACTAACTTCTTATTTTCATCTGAGAAAATTTCATTAATTGTTGTGGAATAATTCCAAAATATATTATCAAAAGATAAAAAATATGACCTAAGAATTCTATATATTCTTGATAACTAAGGCTTACTATTTGTTAAATTGTTATTAACATTAATTAAAATTTCTAAAATTTTAGGAAAAGATTCTGATTTTAAATCATATATCATATTAATGTTTGGATTTGCATATTCCCTACACATCTGTAAAATTAACCAATTGTTTAGTTCTAGATTATATCTAGACAGAAGATTCATTGCAGAGTGAAATTGACCCTCATTTAGGAATTGATGCCAGTAAGTTATATTATTTTTTCAGTTTTAACATTTTATTAAAATTATAAGTTTCTAAACATTCATTAGTATAAGCGATGGGAAATATTAATTATTACGTTTTTAATAATGAGATTAGAATAAACTTCCTAAAAAAAGAAAGAATATAACTAATATAAGGGACTGACTATGGAGTATTATTTCCATTTATACAGTAATCTCTTAAAAACAATCAAAACGCTTAGGAACAATTTGTTTATATTTATAATATATTTATTATTGTAAAATACATTTTTTTAATTCACTGATTTTGACTCATATGTTACATTAAGCCATAATGCTATAACTTTAATGATAGTAGTATATAATCAAAATCTGGCAAACCTATGTCCCCATCTTCTCAACTTTTCCTATGCCAGTCAAAAGAAATCCTTGGTTTATTCTGATACCAAAGAAATTTGAAAAGATTACTGTTTATCTTCTTTAAAAAGATTTTGGATGGAGTCGGAATTAATGACTGAATGACAACATTTTTGGAAAAATTGCCATCTTAATTAACATCAGATGATCTTCCATGGTAAAGAAAAATACATTCCAATTAATAGTTAATTGCATAATTTTATCTACAATGTGCCATCAGATCTTTACAGGTTGATGTTATAATTATAACAATGTATTTCATTTGAGAATTCTCCAAATTAAAATTGCTATATTTTATGTGAGTTATTTAGCTTCTTATTAGTTAGTAAAGTATTAGTTTGATGATGATTAATTGTTAAACTTGAAATTTCCTCAAAATGTTTCATGGAACTAATTGTATGCTCCAGTGATGTTTCTATACTAAATATTATGAGAAGAATATCATCTTCAAAAAGTTGATTTTTTAAGACAAAGTTATCTGCTAATGATATACTTATAATATTTTCATTTAATTTGATATAATTTGTGAAAGGCTCAATAACTAGAGCAAATAATGGTGATAATGGGCAACCTGTTTTGTACCTTTTTGTATATTAAAAGAGCTAGAGAGAAAATATATACTCTTTTAACAAAGGAATAAGAATTATTGTAAAGCTTGGTAATTAAGGATATGAACTCAGTTGAGAAATTGCATTTAAGTACTTTAAAAAGATTAGACCACTTTAATGAATCAAAATTTTTATCAAAATCTAAACTAATAATTGAAACTTCTTTCTTATTTTCATTTGCATAATTATTAAGATATTTAACCTAATTTATGATCTTGTACCTACCTGTTTAAAATAGACCCAGTTTGATTGTTGATTATTTTTAGTAAGATTAAATTAGTTCTGTTAGCTAAAATGGTCATAAACATCTTATAATCAACATTAAGTAAAGAAGTAGGATGATAAGAAGAACATTGTGAAGGATCCTTATGTTTTAATATAGGCAATATAAGAGAATATCTCCATGATGGGGGAACTTTAGTTGTCTTTTTATTTTCTGTAAAAGCTTCCACTAGTATATTAACTATATTATTCAGCAATAACTTATATAACTCTGGAATGATTCCATCTAACCCATGTGCTTTATTATTTTTTATTTTTTTTAATTCAAGCTTTAATTTCTTTTAGAGAAAATGTTCTATCAATTCTTTAGCTTGTTCATTTGTTAAATTTATGTTTGTATTATTCTTTAAAATATGTATACTATATTGTCATTAACTAAATCAGTATTATTATTATTTATATTGTCATACTATTTCCTAAAGCACTCAAGGTTGTATTTTATATCTGTCTTTCTCTCATGTCTGTTATCGATTTGACAAGATATTTCTTTGATATGGTTTAATTTGCTCATTCTTTTAAATCTAATAGCTAGTTTATGTAAATTTGAGGGATTTGTTGAGTATGTTTGAAGTTTAAGTTTTTCTAAATGAATGGATACCTTATGATTTAAGATTTGAACATATTTTGTACTCAGATTTTTTAAGTTTAGTTGAGCAGAGATGTCATTAGGTTTTGAACACAATTTTAAATGATCTGTTTAGACTGTAGTATATTTAGTTCCTTATCTCATTTTCTTCTTCTGTACTTATACCAATCTGTAATTCTGCCATTAAGGTAAGCTTTCATTAAGCCCCATAGAATAATATCTGAAACTTCACCATTCATATTTATTTCTAAAAAGTTATGAATCTCATTTAAAAACATTCTTTAAAACCTTTAATTCTAACAATATATGCTGGAATCCTATAATAATAATACATTAAATTACTAAATCTTAACATAAAATTAAACATAATTGCATTATGGTCAGATAATGGGTAAGATACTATTGATACTTCAGTAATATTTGGAAGCAGATTATTACAAACAAAAACCGTACCAATGTTAGCTTGACTTCCATATCCATAAGAATAATGAGTGAAATGAAGAGAGTTAGATCATTTCAAATCATAAATATCTTTAAAGTTCATTGAGTTGACAAAATATAGTAAGTGTTTAGCTGATGATGATATTCTAGGTCACTTATTGGCTGTAGTATCTTTTTCAGACAAAATGCAATTAAAATCATCAGTTATAATAACTTCATCCTTTGTATAATAAGTTATAATGTCCAAATACTTTTTTGAAATCCAATAAAAACTTACAAATGTATATATTTTATATAATTCAAGTAGACAAGGCATAACATACCATTTTATCTGAGTGCTAATTACTTTAGGCATTACAGATGAATTATTCCATAAAATAAGAGTGCCTCATCTTTTAGTTTTGAAAGAAGAACTAGGTAAGATTGAATAATCTCTCAAAATCAGTCTGCTAACATCATTATTACTCAAATGACTTTCTTGTAAGAATACTATATGAACTTTATGTATCTTTAAATAAAAGCAAACTACCCCTCTTTAAAGGACTGTTTAAACTATTAATATCTACAGGTAAACATTTGAAATATGTCACCTATAGCTAACAAATACAGATAAAATAAATAGATGAGAAACTAGTATATATAGTAAAAATAGAGATTTAAAATATGCAGTTATGGACAAAACTACTAGCACATGTATTAAACACTTTAAAATATTTACAGTTATATACCTAATCATGTAATAAGGTGTTCCAATTCTGATGACACAATCAAACAAAGTACTTCTCACCAACCCTATTAGTCAGGATAAAATAAATCCAATGCAACTACTTATTGATATATAAAGGTTATAATATAATAAAATAGTTTCCTAAATAAAGCCCTCATTAATGATAAAAAAAATGTATGTGAAACACTCCAACATAACAGCACTAGTACTGTCTTAGTCATAACTTCATATGTATTATTTAAAACCTTTAAGTTAAATTTAAGTGTGACACTGTGTGTTTAATTACAGATGTATTTCTTTAACACAAAATTTCAGAAAACCTCCACTGCTTATTTCTATATATTCTATGTATAACCTTGCTTGTCACAAAAGAAAAGAAGTGCAACTATATCATTATAGCTTTCATATAATATGCACTAAATAAATACATTGTAACTGCTGTAATATATATCTGTATATATTCATATCTCTAATACTATAAAGTACAACAGTTACAAAATTCAAATATATATTAACTGTTATACAAAAACACTCTCCTTTCTCCTTCTCCTACCAATATATCACAAACAACTCTGACCCAAAGAAAACCACCGACTGTGGTAAACAAAAAGTCAAACAGCTATGCAAGATTCTCTGTTTTTTTATTTTCTAGCGCTTCGGTGTCTCCACCTTCAAGGAATAACAAACACTCAAAAAATACACACATTTTTATATCCCACATAATTACTTACATTCAATTAATAACTAAACAATAAATTACCCCCTTAAAGTAAACACTTCCAATTCAACTCATTATTTAAGCCATTTGGCACCAATGTTTTATATTTTAAAATATAAATACTTTCCTTATACAATAACTTATGTTTCAATACATCTTCATCATTATGTAAACATTCCACTCTTTCTAAAATTGTACAATGTAATAAAGTGACATCACTATTATGTAACATTTTAAAATGTAAAGCGATAATTTTGTCTTCCCTTGTGTTCTTAATATCCCTTAAATGTTCCATGAATCTGATACAAAATTCACGTTTAGTTTCCCCTATATAATATAACTGACATGGGCACCTCAGGGCATATATAACTCCCTTACTTCTACATGAATAGGTGCCTCTAGTTTCAAATTTAACACCATTTATATTATTGGACACATTCACAATATGTGTACATATGCTGCACTTATTACAACATAATGTTCCTCTAACTGATGGTGTGTCTGGTATATTCACACCTGGCATACAAAATCTACCATGTACTGTCATATCTCTCAAATTTTTTCCCATTTTGTAGGAGAAAAAAGGTTTTCTAGGCAAAATACCTGCCAAAAACCTATCCTCCAACAAGTATTTCCAATAGTACTCTATTAATATCCTCACCTCTTCACTTTTAATATTATAAACAGACAAATAGTAAATTGGATTTACTGTATTTCTATCATTTATTTTACTTTCATACATACTATGGGTGTCATTGTATTTATACTTGTTGATACTTCCTCTCACGTTTTTACCTATATTTGTTTCTTCCCATACTCTTGTCTGGGCTTCTTGCATAATAACTGGATCATAACCCCTTCTCAAAAACATATCTCTAGTCTGCCCTATCTCATTTAGCAACAAATTCTTGTCACTACATAATCTTGAGATACGTAATATTTCCCCAAAGGGTAAAGCCTTCAAAACATGGGGGGGGTGACAACTAGTAGCGTGTAAATATTGATTACCATCGACAAATTTTCTATGTATGTTTGATGAAATATCTTCACTTTCCTTACCTTCCAAAATGAGGTCCAAGTATATCACTTTATTCCCTTTCTGAAGCCCATCAAATGAAAGGCCGAAAGGATTTCTATGTATTTCCATCATAAACTCATCAACTTCATCCCTGCCACCCTCACAAACAAATATCAAATCATCAGTAAAACGAAAATAAGACGTAACATATTTTTTTCATAAAATTCAAATGAAATAAAAACTTAATCTCAAAAAAAGACATAAAAAGATTAGCATACATGGGGGCAAATGCTGCCCCCATTGCAGTGCCTTGTTTATGTCTATACAGCACATCATCAAAATAAAAATAATTATTCTTAAGACAAAAATGTACCAAATCAACTACAAAGTTAGAGAAGGGGCTGTCACCCAAAAAAATATGCAATAGCCTCCAGACCATCTCTATGCTTAATAGTGGTATACAAACTTTTAACATCAACCCCCAGCCAATATTTATCCTTGTTCCAAGTTAAGGGGGAAACTTTCCTTAAAAAATCAAAACTGTCTTGTATATATACTGGAGATCTCTGGACATATGGTAACAATATTTTATGTAGTACCAAACCAATATTATGTAAAAAATATTTGCAAGCCGAAATAATAGGTCTACCAGGCGGATTTTCCATACTTTTGTGTACCTTAGGCAAACAAAAGAAAACAGCTATCTCACTGTTTCAGATGAACAATCTGTCCCTGACATCCTTCTCAGTGAAGTAGCCTAACCTAACACTTTTATCTAACATTTTTTCATATTCAGTTACTGCTTGCTCATATTTATTCCCATCACATTTTTCATACACATCAACATTCTCTAAGTGCTCCATACACATTCTATAATATTGTAATGTGTTCATAATCACTATTTTATTCCCTCTATCTAAAGGTTTTATTATTATATCCTTCCTACTTCTCAGCACTTTCAAAGCTTGCCACTCTTTTAAAGTTAAATTGTAAGATATCTCGTGTTTATTTAGCAAAGCACTATCACAGATATTTTTACCTCCAAAACCTATCATGGAGCCAAACTGTATATTTCCAAAAGGTGGCATAAATTTGTTAAATACTGGTATAGTTGATACATCTATTTTACAATATGCATTAGGAAACATACTTTCATCATTGTTACCGTCAGACATTTCCCCAGCTTCTTCATAACAGGAAAAAAAACTATCATCAGATTCACAAAGCAAAGAATTATTACTTGCATTATTGTTTTTTAAATGCATGGCAAAATGATACTTCAAATATACTTTCCGTATAAACCTAAACATTTTTTGCTTAACTATATGACCTCTGGGTAACACAGTAGGCACAAACTTAAGCCCCAAATTTAATATTGACACTTGCGTCGTCTGTGTTAAATTACATCCTGATAAGTTCAACAACAAACTTGGTTCAGTACATACCTCAACGTCTGAACCTTTTGTTGTAGTAATGTCCATTACTGTGTCCCCTGCTTAAAGTCCATTTTGTAACCTCCTTCTGGGTTAACACCATTAACCCCATAATTTCTGTTCCATTTCTGCCTCTGTCGATACTGCTGCTGGTACTGTTGCTGGTCTCCCTGGTTCTGAAATGTATGCCGGTGTTCTTCTGGTCATTGCGGCTGGGGTAACTCAGGAAATTCCTCACTATCATCCATCTCGTAACGGCTCTCCCCTTCTGAAGAAGCAAATGAAGTAGAAACAGCGTTTTTAAACCTAATGTGTTGACGTCGCCAATTTCCTGCTTTCCGATTGGAAGAAAACGAAAAAGCATGCCCTGCTTCATATTCATTAATATCTCTTGTTAATTTGGATTTCTTCTGTTCAACAAGCTCAGCTTCTAAAGAGAGCAACTTTTTATTAGTTCTGTCCAGGAAAGCATTAATGTTCTGCATGTTCATAGAGCTGCTAATAGTTTGCGAGAGAACCGCCAGCTCCTGCCTTAATTTTTTGTGTTTTACTTGATCTCTCTCCAACAAAATATGCACCCATTCAATTATACATTTATGTGAAGCCTTCAACCAGCGCTCTTTAAACTGTTTGTCTACAGAGCAGTTCAGGTCAAAAGGGGTACTAGGGTTTTTAACAAACCGGAGACATTTAGGTGTAATATCAAGGTCAATGTAGCATTGCAGTCCCAAAATATTAAAATAAGTTCTTGTTTCCTTTTCTAAAAGCTTCTCATATTTGTCACACATTTCCCTCTTATCAGAAGGTATTACATTCAGCATCTGCCCCACTGAATTAAAGGGGTCTGATACACTTTTTGCTCTTTCCTTAATAAATGCCTCGAATAAGGGACCAGTACCCGTGTTAACTTGCCAGTTCTCCATAGTTGGTCCCAATATTTGCACCAAACCATTTAGATAATGTTCCATAGTCCTCTGGGAGCCCACCTGGGATTTCATACCACCAGCTGCTCCCAATAAAGACACAGTTTCTTCTCAAAATACACGAGAGACATCCATATTCGGGTCAGAAGCCATACCCCAAAATGGAAATACAAAAACATTCTCTTTTCTCCTTCTCCTTCCAATATATCACAAACAACTCTGACCCAAAGAAAACCACCGACTGTGGTAAACATAAAGTCAAACAGCTTTGCAAGATTCTCTGTTTTTTATTTTCTAGCGCTTCGGTGTCTCCACCTTTAAGGATTAACAAACACTCAAAAAAATACACATTTTTATATCCCACTGTTTTACTCCTGTCTATCTCTCTTGTTCCATATTTCCTTGCCAATAACCTAGCCTTAAGGGCATCAATCTCTTTAGAGTGCCCAACTGAACACGGATTTAACCTAGAAGCTCTCATAAACTGTCCTTTCATGATGTTATCAAATACGTACCTAGGGTGCATGCTTTGACGATGTAAAAGTGTGTTCCTATAGCACGCCTTTCTATATATGGAGGTATTCAAGAGACCACTTGGTAGTCTATTTATGTACACATCTAGGAAAGACAGGTGAGTAGGGGAATAATTTAAAGTAAACCTCAAAAAATCTGTTAGTCCATTAACATTGCTGACAAACTCCAATAACGATGTTTCATCCCCTTTCCAAATAAAGAAAAGGTCATCTACGAATCGTCTATAATAACCAATATGTTCCTGAAACTGAGAGAGTGGAAACAGAGAATTCTCTTCCCAGTCGGCCATTACAATATTGGCGTAGCTATTGGCACTTGAAGTGCATATAGCTACGCCATCTTTTTGTATATAAATCCTTTCTTCAAAAATAAACACGTTGTTCTCAAGAACAATTTCTAAGAACAGAGAAAGGAGATCAATAGTTTCTTCATCAAATTCTGATTTGTTCCGAACATAACGTTGAAACCTCAACAGACCTTCACTATTCGGAATCATAGTAAACAGACTCACTACATCAAGAGTCACTAGTATATAGGATTCATGGTCATCCAATGACTTAGTATATTCATACAAGTCAAGTAAAAAATGCTTACTGTCTTTAAGTATATGCTTATTCATATCTACTAAAGGTCTCAAAAAGTGCTCCAATAAAACAGAGAAAGGCTCAGTTAACCACCCTTGCCCTGCTACTATTGGTCTCATAGGGGGTACTGTCAGGGATTTATGTATCTTTGGCAGACCTTGTATGATTGGTATGAGGGGGGTTTTAACTTTGAGGTACTCGAACAATGTGTCAGAGATAATAAAACTTCTATGTAGATCATCTAGTGTATCATATACTTGAAATACCTTCACACCAACTTCTAAAAGGCTTATATTACCATAAAACCCTTCATTGCTCAACATAGATGTCATAGTGCTAGCATAACCAGTTGTATCAAGAATGACCACAGGACCACCCTTGTCGGCCGGTCTGATAACTATTGAATGGTCATTCTTAAGTCTATTCAAAGCTTGTCTCTGTAAATAAGTAAGGTTGTAACTACGATTTTTTGAAGCACAATTTCTTCTATTATCATAATATTTGTAGATATCATGTTCTCCCATTCTAGAAAAAGTTTCTAGTAACGGATGTAAAGTTGGAACATACAAACTGTTAGGTCAAAATCTCTCTAAACCTTGTGGTAACTCCATATCACTACGAGTTCCAAATTCTAATTTCAATTGAATGTTCCTAATATACATTTTTATATCTAATATAGAATCTGTTATATCACTATCACAGGTGGGAATAAAACTTAGTCCTTTATTTAGGACTTCTTTTTCAAAGGAACTCAAGGGTCTGCTGGACAAGTTTACCATTAAATGATTTTTTTTGTTTAAATCGCGATTTTGAAGCCATTTTGTTTCTGAGACATTTCTGGCAGGAATTTTTATTAAGTTTATTCATAATTCCTTGTCTAACACTATTTTATTATGTCTGTATTATTTTTGGGCTAATTCTAGCCTTTATTTCTTAAATGTGGAGTCCTTTAGATCAGTTCCTGGCACCATTTTGTGTATGGAACATTGCAAGAAACAAATTTGTTAAGTTTCTTCTTAATTCCTTGACTAACACTATTTTATGATGTCTCTGTTATTTTTGGGCTATTTATAGCCTTTATTTTTTTTTATTTTTGGGTACTTTGAGACAACCATTGGTGCTTGGTGCTGGATTACTGAAATCACTTTCATTTTGCATATTGGAATATCCAGAATTGTATCTCTGTAGGAACAGACTTCAGTTTACTATTTTAAAGGAGAAGAGTGATTTTTGTCCATTTGGATTCCACATGGTGGAACCATAATATTAACAAGCATTATAATAAAAGGAAAATAATTTTGACCAAAAGTAAGTAGAGAAATTCCCAGATTGTTTAGAGTCCATGTAACTGAAATAAACAAACAACTCAGGAGCTTATTAAAATCTACCAAAGCCAAGTTCCATGCTAAAATAGCTACCCAAGCCAAAGGCAATCAAAAGGCATGTTTTAATTATGTTTATAATCTCAAAAGCACAAGGCAGCAATGCACTGAGCTGATTGTGAAAGATGTTACAAACACCAGGGCTGAAGATGTAGTGAACTACTGGCTGATAAATTTAGCTCTAACCTTATCCCTCTCTCTTCTCCATCTGTCCCTCAAGATATACTTGTATCTGGTTTACCTCCGGCTGTCACACAGCACCAAATCCTAAAAGTGCTATCAAAAGCTAAAAAGACTGCATCGATGGGTCCTGACACTATCCCTTGGATGCATTTTAAATAGCATAAAGCATGATTTAGCTACACCCCTAATAAAACGTTTCAGTCTCAGCCTCCATATAAGGTTTGTACCAAACAAATGGAGAATAGCTAGTCATTCCCCTGCATAATGGAGGACCTTCCACAGACCTAGTCAGTTACAGACCCACAAGTCTGATCAGTATCTTATGCAAAGCCATGGAATTAATCAGTCAGAGCATAGGGAACCACCAAACACTGGACCCATCTCAGTTCAGATTCATCAAGGGCAGGTCGAGCTTACTCATCCTAGTAGATTTTTTGAAAAGTTCACCAAAGCAATGGATGAAGACAAACTAGTACATACCGCATACCTCAACCTGGCCAGTATTTTAACGCAATTCCCCATTCAAATAGAAAAGCTAAATAAACTGGGAATAAATCCCTGTGTCACCCACCAAATTTCCAACTAGCTCACAGATAGGATGCAGATAATCAAAATAGGGGAAGTTAACCTCCTTAAAGAGGTCTTCACCAGTGGAGTCCCACAGGGTTCTATGCTGAGACCTCTCCTGTTTGGCATCTACTTTTCTGAAGTAAAAGCCAATACCAAAGGGCTCTTCTGGTTGGCTAAGTTTTCAGATGACCATAAGCTAGGAGCAGTCACTGAATCCCCAAACGACTTAGCCTTTCTGCAGAAAGGTGTGTCCCAAATAAATAACTGCCAGAAGTGCGTTATTGTATACTTTGGGAAATCACCTACCTCAGAAAACTGCCACATTGGCAATACAACTAAGAGTTAACTCTGTTGTTCGGGATTTGGAAACTTATGTGGGCAGTGGCCTAACCTTTGACCAACATGTGTCTGTTGTTGTAAGAAAGTCCTTCTGTATTATACAGCTTATAAACAGGGGGATTTTGTCTAGATCTAGGCATGTCATTGTCCCCCTTTACTCAGCCCTCATTAGTCCAGTCATTGAATATAATGCCCCTTTGGCATGTATCTGTCCAGACACATGCAACAACTCCAACACCCACAGAGATACCTTACTAAAATGATGCAAGCCTTAAACAACATATCTTGCATGGACTCAAAAGTCCTGGAACTATTCTCAGTATCCTACATACTGTTAAAAGGTAACCTGTGTCTGGCATACAAGGCATCCTCCGTCCCATTACTGACGGATTTACTGCACAACAGCAAGCCAAATAGTATCAGAAATATTTGCTTTAGAGAACTAAACCTCTTCTGCAACATCAACAGAATGGTTTGAATGTACAGGTGTATCTCGAAGAGGATATTGTTGTGGAACAGACTGTCTATCCACACAAAACAATATTCATCCCTGTCCATATTCAAGCACAACTTAGATCTATGGAAGGGAAACAGAAAATTTATTTCTGGATTGCCTCCTGTACTACTAGTGGGCAGAGACAGCTCCTAAATGTTGTTTTTTCCCATGCATGGATCCCCTCGAGTCATCTGTTGTATGTTCCCAGTTATTCTCATTAGGGGTAATATATAATTATCGACCATGGGATGGGTAAGGCCAATCTGTAACTAAATCGGATAGGTTGTTTCAAGCACAAAAAGGGAAGTTGGCTAGGCTGAAAATGGACTGCAAGGGCAGCTAGCCTAGTACTTACCTATGAACCTATGGACACTGGACTGACCTTGCAGCCAGTATTTGGTATTGGTCTGGCTAGAAATTTGTCCTCTGACTTGGTAGACTCTGTTGCAGTGCCTCTCCCACCCCAATCTTCCCCTTATGCACCTAAAACTCATTCTAATAAATTACAAAATATGTCTCATCCTATGGCCTGTGACTCTGAGTAGCCTTAGCCATGGACTGGATATTGGACCACTTGCCTTCTTTTACCTCCAGGTTTCCTGGTGTGGGGTATGGTACCACAACTGTGTATGACACATGGGTGAGTCACATCCTTCAGGGCTGTACCGTGGTCTGCTTAAGGTATGGGAGAAACAAACCCTTTATGTAAAAGGGGTGTCAGGGGCCCAGGTTCTGTTGTCAGTATTGATATGTCTTCTTCTGACAATTCTCCCACTAGCGTTGAGCATGCGTATGCCCTGTTCTGATTGTGGTCCACTGTCAGGCTCTTACCATTCGTTTTTTTTTTCTCATTCTTGGAAGACTTGCAAATTCCTGAAGAGTAGGTTTCCAGGTTCTTGGAATCACTAGAGTAGGTCACTGTCCTCTCCTAGCTAGAGTTCAAGTTAAAGTTGTGTTCAGCATCTTCGTAAAGACTGATCATTCTGAGTTGCTTAATTGACTCATGCTTAATAATAGCCTTTCTTTCTGAAGTCAAAATCATGTCTTACCAGACAGTGTTTGTTTGAATTCTCCAGCAGGAAAACCATGTCAGCAGAGAATCCATAATAATTTTTGGGCAGAATGTGTCCTTGATTCTCTTGTCACTACAGGCCCATCTTTTCATGAAGAAAATTTTTGGTATGTCCAGAATTATTGGACCCAGCACCTCCTTTCCCTGGAATCTCAGGGATTGGTGCTGCCTTTCTTCAGGTGAGTATTTTAGTAGTAGGTAAAACAGTTAAGTATTTTTTAAAGACTTCCTGTCTCCCCTCTGTGGCCAGTGCAATCTATATGGGTAGATTTGCCTCACTTTGGAGAGTGGTATTGATGAGGAGGCAAGGGCTAGTTCCTTGGATGGCCAAGGATGCACAGAAGCATATCTATATCTGGAGTTATTGGCAGTAGTTCACTCCTTGAAAAGCCTTGACATCATTTTGACTCCAGGTCCTTTTTTGGTGGTTTCGGACTTCACCTCAGCCACATGGCACCTTGACATTCTTAGGAGTATGAGGTCTTACCCTTTATGCCAGCTGGCAAGAATTACCCGCAGAGCTGACCTCTTTGAATTCTCAAGCTGTTCAGGCATTTTCCTTCCTTCCTGTCAGAGCAGTTTGTTGTGGCAGACAGACTTTGTAGATTATTGTTAAACCCATACAAGTGAAAACTCAAGGCAGTGGTGTTCCACTATCTAGTCCCGATGTGAGGAATGCCTCAAACAGTTCCACTTGCCTTCTTTCAAATCAGACAGCATTTGATGTTATGCTCCAGATATCCATGCAGCTGTTCAAGGAGAACAGACGGATTCTCATTTCCAATGATGGGAATGTTCCTGTATGCATTCCACACTTTGCACTAATACTTAAGGTAGTTCTTAAGATACAGCAAGTAATGCCAAAATTCATTTTGGTGACTCCCTTTTGACCTAGGCAATCTTTGTTCTCCCTTTTAATTGTATTGGCCAAGCGCGATTACCACAGACTTCCTCACAATCTGGATCTGCTCACACAGTCCCAGGGGTGACCAGCACAGCCTTTAGTTGGAGAATCTTTAATTGATAGCCTGGATGATTCAATCATCAAGGTAAAGGCACATTCCACTAGGTTCTTTTCCTCTTTAGGCACTTGCCTTTGGCTTTTGCAGGATGTGCAGCAGTTATTAAAGGATACCAGAAATCCTGCTACTAGAAAATCTTATGTGTCAATAATGGATGATGTTTTTAGGATGGTGCCTGAATGGAAACTGTGGGTCCATTGCAGTTAGTTTCCCTCTGGTCTTGAAATTTTTGGTGTGAAATTCCTCAGGATGGCTTAGCATATGCATCTGTTTAGAAGTATTACATAGCCATCTCTGAATGTCTGCCTACAGATCCCAGTTTCTCCTTCTTCTTCTTCAGTAAAACAGTTTATGAAGGAAGTATTGTATATGATAACCCATTGCAAGCAAAGTCCTCCTTTGTATGATCTTTTTTATGTTTTGGAAAAAAAACAACCTTAGCGCTGTTTGAATCAGCACCTCACGCTGATTGTAAGCTCTTAACTTGGAAAATTGTTTTGCTTATTGCTCTAACATCTGCAAGACTAGTTTCTGAACTGATTTTCACAGGTACAGAGTTATGATACACACTAATCCTTCTCCAATGCTGTGAGTGGTTAAAGAATTCAATCTCAACCAATAGATTTTTTTCCCTGGATTTTGTCAGAACCCTAAATTTAATGATCGATGATACTTCATACCATGGATGTGTATCAGCAGCTCAGATCCTGCCTTGACAGGACAAAGCCCTTTAGGAAGGCTGAAAGTCTTTTTACTTCCTTCTATAGGTTATTGAAAGGCCAGCTTGTCTCTAAGCAAATCATTGCACATTGGATGTCCTTTGATATTGTTTTTAGTTACACCCACCAGAATGAGGTGAATCCAGGCAAGGTAAAGGTACATTCTAATAAGAACTTTTCCTCTTCACAAGCATTTTGGAAAGGTGGACTCTAAAAGTATTCTAGAGTTAGCAGCTTGGTCAGTTCATACTTGTACAAAGAAAGCACTATAAATTGGATACCTTTTTTTAGATCCAGAGCAGGCTTTGCTAGGATCATTCTCCAGGGGATCCTTGTCCATTATCCTTTCTCCTCCCGGATTGGGTAAGCTATGGGAATCTACCTGTATGCCAGTAATGCAGTGTGTTTGTTGAACACAGTACAGTTGTGTAAGTTCCACTTACATTTAACAGTAGATGTTTGTAGAACACACTTTGTTACTGGCAGTACCAACCCTTTATTTGGATGTACATCATTTATGGGAAGTGGTTGCTGCTCCTGTTTTTTAGCACCTTTTAGTGTGTGTGTGTGTGTGTGTGTGTGTGTGTGTGTGTGTGTGTGTGTGTGTGTGTGTGTGTATTGGCTTTGGTTTGGAACAGTAGGTGTTTGCAAGTCTTGCATTTGCCCATCTGCTCTTCCATTTGGGCCCTAAGAAATAACTGAGGGCTGTTATCTGTGACTGGGAAGGATTATCCTGCTCTGGCAGCTGATTGATCCTTCACAGCCACATATAAGCAGGGGGAGGAGCCTGAAACTCTGAGAGACTGCCATAGGGAAGGTAGTAGGGCACTACTACCCATATGCCAGTAAGTCAGTGTGTTTTGTGAACATCTACAGTTACAGGTAAATGGAACTTATGCAGCTATACTTTTTGTGCCCCATTTGCATCCCCACCTTTATGTGTTGGTATGATAGATGTTTCCTTCCACACAGCTTACAAAGCACTCATTTACTGACTGCTGTAATTACATTAAGGGAAGGAGGATCTTGTTGGGGTCCTGATGTCTTCATTGGTTCATAGGTGTGTTACACCGTGTGTACTAGGCTAATGGCCCTGGAGCCTTTACAAGCCTAGCCCATAGGATTACCTTGGCATCGTGCCACCTGACCTTAGTTCTCAAGGTCTTTGTCGAGTAGAGCCACTGGAGTGATCCCCGGGTGAATTTTCTATTTCCCATCCACTCATCAAGATTTCTCTTGAAGAGGGCCAGTGAGGTGCTCTGTTTGGCATGTATGGGAAGTCTGTTCCATAGCATGGGTAGTCTCTGGGTTATGAACCTGTCCCTCCTGCATGTTCTGTTGATTGTGGTAATGAGATTGAGGTCTCTGGAGCATGTGGTGCAGAGGGATTGGGATTTCTTTAGATGTAGCATTTCTAACAGAGTTGGGTCAGACATGGCTTTGTAAGTCAAGCATAGATTGCCTCTAAGTAGGCAATATGAGACAGAGAATAGGTGGAATTTTTTGAGTTTGTCCATGTAGGACAAGTGTCTAAGGCGTAGGATCTTCTTTGTGAGGTACTTTTGCGGCCTCTCCAGTTGTTGCAGGTATGACATATGGGGCATTGCACTCAATGATTGGCCTAATGAAGGAAGAGTAGAGGGAGACAATAACCTCTTTTTTCCTGAATGAAAACCCTTAGTAATGTGATGTGCCGCATAGAAGAACTTTCTGACCACATTGGCTATGTGGTGGTCAAAAGAGAGGTTATTGTCAACCTGTGTTCCCAGATCGCTTATAACACCTTCTGTGTTCAGTGGACTACCATTGATATGGTAATTCATAGGAACCAGGTTTTTCCCAAAGGGGATGACGACACATTTTTTGGCATTGAGCTTAAGGCCATGGTTCTGACACCAGTCGTTGGTCTCAGTGAGGTTTTTCTGTAGGATGTCAGCATCATATCACTTGGGGAGTTAATAATAGCTCCCAACTTGCAATCGTCTGCGAACTTTGTCAGCCCTAGTCCCTTCGAGTTGGCTTGGACTTCAGAGAAGTAGATACCAAACAGGAGAAGGCCCCAGGACTGAACCCTGTGGGACTGCACTCGTGGCTGGTCGGCAGTCTAACTTGCAGTCAGCTACTTTCACACTGTGGGTTCTATCTGTGAGCCAGTTTACAACCCACCTAGTGATGGAGGGGTTGATGCCTACCTTAGTGAGTTTTTCTATGATTTCTGAGTGGGGAATGGTATCAAAGGCCTTGGCCAGATCAAGGTAGGCTGTATGAACCACCTTGCCTTCATCCACAGCTCTGGTGACTGACTCAAAGAAGTCGACCAAGTAGAGCAGGCATGAACTACCCTTCACAAAACCAAACTGTGTGGGATCCAGAGTTTGAAGATTCCCTATATCCTTTATTAGGTCCATGATGATGCGTTCCATAGCTTTGCATATCAGACACGTCAGGCAACTGGGGCAATAGTTCCCAGGGTTTGTAGTCGCTCCTCCTTTGTGGAGAGAGATGACTGTAGCAGTGTGCCATTCGGTAGGGACAAAGCCTGAGGTGAGGCTGTGATTGAACAGGGCACATAGGTGAGGTGCCAGTTCACTCTGTATTTCATGTAGCATTCATCCAGGGGTATTGTCAGGTCCCATAGAAGCTGTATTCTTGGCCTTGGACAGTGCTGTTTTAACCTGTGCAGCAGTAATACTGGGTGCCTGGCAATATACTGGTATTGTGATTGGTCCTTTGGGGGGGTAAAGTTGGCACTGAATCTGTTGGCCAGTATATTGGCAATATCTGTTGGCTCAGTATAGGACATACCATTGTGCAGTCGCTCAGAGCAAATCTGGGTATTGCCGTGGAGATTCTTTACATAACTATAGAAGGCCTTGTGGTTGTCTTTACTATCTGCTGCAATTCTGCTTTCATAGCTAGCTTTAGAGGATTTGCTGAGGGATCTCAACTTTTTGTTGAGGCTGATAAAGGAGTTTTTCCAGTCTTGGGACTTCTCCTTATTCTGTTATCAATTTCCTCCTTCTGTTGTAGAGTTTGTTTATGGCAGGGGACCACCAGATTGGCTTCCTTTTTTGGAGGAGAGCATCTTGGTTCTATTGGGTATGGCGAGATCCATGCATTTGTGTATGTGTCCATACAGTGCATTGGTGTATGATTCGCCAGTCATGCAACTATTCTTCATTTGCATGGGTGCTGTGAAGTTAGCCACCTCTGTTTTTAGGAGCCCAAAGTTAGCTTTGGAGAAGTTTTTCATGGTGGTTACCTTTGCGGGGGGGAGGGGGGCATGGGTTGTGGATTTCCAAGGTGATTAGTTTGTGGTCGGATCTAACCAGGGAGGAGTTGACTATTGGTGTAAAGCAGCGGTCATCCATGTTAGCAAAGACCAGGTCAAAGATGTTGCTACCTCTAGTGGGGTTAAGAATGAGCTGGTCCAGGACATTGGAATTAATGAATTCCAGGAAATGTTGGGCAAGTGTATTGGTACATGAGTAGTTTTCCCAGTTAATGGAGGGGTAGTTGAAGTCGCCCAGTATGAACATGTTAGGTTGGACCCTAATATTCTCCATGGTGCTTAGGAATGTGGAGTGTGAGTCTTGGGACATGGTTGGGGACCTATAGCAGGCTACGACCTGAATCGCTGTCTTACCCAGTGTTAGCTGCACCTGAAGTATCTCTGATGCGTTATGTCGGGCTTTCAGTCTGGAGGTGTGTGCATCCTTTATGAATGTGGAAACACCACCGCCTTTGGAGCTTTGGTCTGAGTTCTGGGGCCGAAAAGTGTGGAATGAGTTATACCCTGGTAGTGCAGAGGTGCTTACTGCGCCTTGAACCAGGTCTCTGCTACAGCACAAATGTCGATGTTCTCCATTTTAAGGAGTGCTTCGAGTGAGTACATTTTGAGATTTAGACTTCTAGCATTGAGCAGCATGACCATTAGATTGCATTGTTTGTAGCTGTTACTGTGGTAATTTGGTCTTTGCAACACCGCCTAAAAAAGGCACTATAGGAGTGGCAAGAGCCCTGGCCAGTATCCGGAAGCCCAGGGGTAACAGGTGCAGGCCATCTCTGACAAAGCATCGAGGTCTGTCAGTTATGTCATCCCAGGCAGACAGACACTGGATCTCCTGAGAATGACACCAGAAACTCATTCTTCTAATGCCACAGAGTTTAATGCCCCTAAAACAGGTTCTTCTCCTGAGACATGTGAAGAGAAGGAAGCCCATGCAGTCTCTTAAGCATTAAGATCCCATGCATCCAAGCAGTATTTAGAGTTGGCAATATTAGCAATACCCGCCTTAAAGATTTGAATTTTTCAAATGTGTACATGACCATAGAAACTGGATACATCTGCAGCCATAAAATAAATGCACATCTGTACTACTGGGCCTCTGAAACATTTATATTTGAGGATTTCGGTAACCCCTGTATCCATTGACTTGAAGAAATAAGAAATTACAGAATTGCACCAGGTGTCAAAAAGCGAAAATAACTGTATGTTTTGGGGAGATTTTGTGTTGCTCAAGAAAAGGGAAGAAGAATTTTATTTTTGTGACATTCAACAACCATTAATACAATGAAGTTCATGGCAAAGAATGTTCATGTCAAACCCAGCACACTTAGGATGGATCACAGACACTCTAATGTTAGTTAACTTACTGAGGGTTCAGACTGTGCATTATTGGCAGCACTGGATATACACCCATCCCCAATTTTCTAACCCCAAAGCCAAACCACTTCAAAATCCCGTATCTGCTATCCCACTTATTGTCTCAGATTCGACATTATCCAAAGCTTTGTCTGAATATTTTTGTACAGTGAGGCAAACTCCAAAGATAAGCTTTAAAGAAACTAGAAAAAGGCAAAGTCCCTATGTGATTTTGAAACATTCAGTTCCAACATCTACACTAACAAAAATATGTAAGTAAAATGATCTTTATAAGGACTGTAACTTAAAAAGTAGTATGCTGTAACATGCCTTCCTTGTTGATACAAAACATTCGCACAGTATTTGGGGAACAATATTTATGCCTTCTGATGAAATGTATTTGCAATTGCAACACATAATTGACAAAACAGCAATGTTCTACTTTTATGCAATAATGTGTAAATATATCCACACTACTAATTCTACACAGACTTAAACAAGACACAACAAGACTCATCCAGTGCACACATGTTTTTGACATACTCTGGGGTTGAAGTACACACTGTAGAAGGTATTTCAGGATGCCTGATAAGTGCTTAAAGAAGCATTAATGCCAGTAGTAATTTCATAAACATATTTATAATTCAAATGGGAAGGGGATGGGGAAACAAAAGGAATTAACCCAAATGACCTTCAGAGCTTGAGTAACATAAGAAAAGCTTTAGAGAATCATGGGAATTCTTTCCCATCCCAAGTATGTGTAACTCTTGACCTCTTAAATGGAATGTGCGCCATACAAATTCAGACAGATTGGACATGGTATAGTCTTTCCATACCACTATAGAACCATATAGGTATGAATGTTAACACAAATGCTTTTAAATGCATATAAATAAATACACAAGTTTTATCCAGAAAAGGGCAGTGCTATTCCCACAGCTAAGCCTTTGTACCAAAACAGTCTGGTTCTTATGATGCCATCTTTGGTTCATATGACAAACTGCACAAGTGAGACTGAAAAGTGATAGTGAAACTGATAACAGGGCATATGCAACCTTAGTGATTGTATTTTCTACTGCTTAGGGGCCCTGGGGTCTTCCAGGATTTGATCCTTTTGTGGGAAACTCCTCAAACACGTTTGTCTCTAGCAACAATAGACAGGTAAGGAAATTCTGGCTCACACTGAAGGAGGCAAGGTTTTGCTGTAAGCTGTCTGTTTTTCCTATAATAAAATTTTGTTTGCTGACTTGAGTGCTAGCCATTTTGTTTTTGAATTAGGTGTTTTTGGCCATTGCATCTTGCTGTACTTGAAAGGCTTTTGGTGTTTTGGAATAATTTTGTTTTACATATCTGCCCACCTGTAAGGCACGTGGGTCCTTCTTGTGATCTCCTTTTTGTACTGGAAAAACATATGTTCCTTTTAAACCTGCTTATCAGGCTGATTTGAACTTCTTATCTTGAGAAACAGTGTTACTCGTTATTTTGACTTCTGGAAGCAGGATGTCTCCGTTACAAACTCTTATGGTGAATCATCTCTGTCTCATTTTTTGCAAAGATAGACTTCCTTTGAGAGCAAATCTTTCCTTTATGCCTAAGATCATTTAAGAGTTTGCACCGAGTCAAGCTATTCATCCCCATTTTCCTTTCCAGGAAGAATTTAATACACTCTAGATGTCTACAGGCAACTCTGATACTATATTGACAAGACAAAAACATTCAAGATTGGTGATCAGCTGTTTATTTCCTTTGAAGGCAAGAAAAGAGGACAAGTAGTGTCAAAACAGAACATTTCTAAATGGCTGACCTATGCTATTGCTTTTTCTTATTCTCACCAGAACAAGACACTTCCAGGCAAATTCAGGGCCCACACTACCAGGGTTCTGATTACTTCTGTGACATTTTGGAAAGGGATGAACTCTTGGAATATACCAGATGCAGCATCTTGGTCATCTATACCCACCTTTACCAAACACTATAAACTAAATTCCTTATCTGTGTGCAGAGCAGACTTTGCTAGGACTATTCTCCAGGGTTTTCTAAGCTCAGGTGTTCATCCCAGGTAGGTTATGTTTAATGTTTAGAGAGATCTGATGATGACCATTACCATAACAACCGGTTGCTGTCTCCCTCCACCCCCCCCCCTTTTTTTAATTTTGCAAGGGTGTGGATATATATGTTTTTCTTTTTCCTAGTACTTGTCTAGCTGTCAGGGCTCTAGCTTTTCCTTTCTGAGGCAAGAAAGCAATGAAGTTTTTGCACCCTAGCCATGGATTTTTCCTGCAATCTTTAAACTTTACAGTGATTAGTCAATGTGGAAAATGCCTTAAAGCTTTGGTAACTGTCCATCTGGTCCAATTCTGGTAGAGTACATTCCAGAGATTGGGCTACTGCAAAAGCAGTCTATTCAAACATCTACTGTTATTGTAAGTTTACTTATACTACTGTACTTTAATGCTACACCAGCAGAAATTCCAACATCTCTTTGCTGCCTGTGAACTGTTGCCCAACGTCTTTGAAGGCCTTGGCATATGTACAACATTACTAAAACAAGGTAACATGATATACAAAATACAGGTTTGGAAGAATTCTCTGGAATTGCCCTTATTGTCGTCACAGAAGCCTTTGAGTCAGTGTTGCACAAAAGACTTGTACATGAAAGTAGTATCCTTGCTCTGAATTCTTATAGCTAATGGTGGTTTCAGAGGCACTTAGGCAGTGCTCATTCAGGCTAGCACCTCATGAGTCTGTAGCTCATCCAGTGCTTAGAGGGAGTGGGATTTCTCAGTGCTAGATAATGGGCCTCTGCTTTATTTATTTATTTATGGCTTGCTGATCAAGGCAATGTGCTGAACCACAGAGGTCCTTTGTCAGACATAGCCTATCCAATCGACATTTGCTGCTGATCGCACCTTCAGACACCTTGTTTCCAGGATGGTTGGCCTCTTTGCCTCACCCTAGCTCTACTTCTGTGCAAGGTTGACTGAAACACCTCTGATTCTAGCTTTGACTTCCTTCTCCTCAACATACCATCCAGATACCTGAAGCTGTTATCCTGTTTCACCGTTTTCCCTTCTATATCAACATCAAGAGAGTCTTCTCATTCCCCTATTTGTTGCCATGACCACTGTCTTGTCTGTCACAAGTTTTATCCCATGCACATTTGGTTTTGCATTCTAGTCCTGTCATCACTTACCGAAGTTTGAAGTGGGACATCGTCTGCATATTTGTTGATCTGTCCCTTCAACCTGTTTGCTAATGTAGTTCGTCACGATTATGATCTGGAGTGGGCTGATTGTCAAACCAGATGAATACATACTCCCACTGTGAATTTGATCATGAGTCTGAACACTGTTCATACTTGTGTCATTGTGTCTTTGTACATAGCCTGCACTAATTCAGCCATTGTTTCTGGGACTTTGAATCATTGCAGGACTGCCCAAATCAGCTCTGTTGAGATTCTGTCATATGCTTTCTCCATGTTTGGGAAGGCCCAGCTAGACTTTCACTGCAAACATCAGGTCTGTTGTACTGCATCCTGATCTGAATCTGAACTGTTTGTCTTCTGTCTTACTTTTTACCATTCTGCATAATTGTTTTGTCAGTCACCTTCTCCATCACTGTCATGCAGTGTGACATGAGTTTGATAGCTCTGTACTGTCCCCAGTTATGAATGTGACCTTTGTTCTTGTTCACTGGCACTAGAATGCTTATTCTCCAGTCATCGGGGGTATACATTTCTCTCCATATTGCAGTGGGTACACGCAGGATAATCAGAGGTGCCAATAAAAAAGAATACTTTGCTAAAAGGTAATCACTATAACTATTAAATAAACCATTTCTACATGAAAAGTATGTAGAGATCAGAAAAGGATTAGCGATATTAAATGCAAGCAACTTCCGTGGCACAAAAAATTTACCTTTCATTTGTCTGCTGATTTGAAAAAATGTATACAATTTGAAAAATCCTTGTACTAGAATGGATGACTACTATGTATACAATTACTAGAAATATGCACTACTTAACTTACATATGAATAGCTAAGACCTTGCCAGCTTTATTTGTGAGGTCATAATTATGGCTCCCTATTGAAATGTTGATACTTGAGATGCTGAGTGCCAGCATGCCCAAAAAAAAAAAAAATTCAGAACAAATTTTGAAAATCACTCTTCTCCTTTAAACTTCTTTTTTCGAGGGGGACAAGCCCCCACACTCCTCAGTCTTATGTAAACCAACTACAAGATTGCCATACCTTGGAGAAAAGGGAATATTCCATGAAATGGCCATCGTGTACTTGGAATATTTAAGTCCATTTTATCGGCCAGTCAGTCTGTTTGTTTTGTATCTTGCAGGTCCCAGTATTTGAAATGGTTACCCATAATTATCCTTGTACATCTCTCAGTCTGTAAATATCTGATAAGCAGTGTTACTCAATTAATTTAGATGCTCGTCATATTCCAGGTTCTGGAAGTTCTTTTAAACAACTTTTAAACTGACAGAAACAAAAGGAGCTCTCTCGTTTAAAAGTACAGTACAGTACTGTCTCATGACAGTCCATTAAAACACAGTATTAATAATAAACAGAATTATTAAATGGATGTTTTTCCCCCCATAGGGAATTTATCTGCCCAGCAAAGGAACAGCACAAGCTGACAGTCGATCCTCGACGCCTCAGTGGAGAGCACTCTTTGACAGCAGTAAAGCTGTGAAGGGCTGGGTCCCCAAACTTGACTTAGTCAGCTCAGTTCCTGCTGCCTGAAAGTTTAGGGATATGGAAGGTGTCCTGAAGCTTTGGAAGCAGGCCAACTGTTATAGCCTTAGCAAGATATAACCCCATATAGCTAAGGCTACTGCAGCAGTGATTATTCAAGCACCTACTGTTATGGTAAGTTTTCTTATGCAATTGTACTTTATTTGTTAACCAGGTAGGTGGACTGGTTACAGGACTCTTTTCTTCCTCTTGATCAAATCACACCAGCCATGTGTAAATTCTCAGTATACTCAGATGCTCAGGTAAGAGCCGCCCTCTTCAAAGCAAAAAACACAGCATCAATGGGACCAGATGGTGTCCCGGGCTGCGTCCTACATGAACTCCAAGAAGAGCTAAACCCAAACATAAAACTACTGTTCAATCTCAGCCTTACTACAGGATATGTACCCAAAGAGTGGCATACAGTAACAGTGGTCCCTCTCCACAAAGGTGGTGCCTCAACGGACCCTGGAAACTATCGCCCCATAAGCCTGACTAGCTTGGTCTGCAAAGCTATGGAAAGGATCATCATGGACCTCATAAATAAAAATATTGGGGACCTACAGACACTGGATCCTGCCCAGTTCGGCTTTCTTAAGGGCAGATCCTGCCTCTTAAACCTGGTCGACTTCTTTGAAACAGTCACCAAGGCCATTGACAAAGGGAAGGTGGTCCACACAGCCTACCTGGACCTCAGAAAAGCTTTCGATACAATACCCCACTCGGGCATTATAGATAAGCTCACCAGCTTAAATATAAACACCTATGTCACTAGATGGGTTGCAAACTGGCTCAAGGACAGAACCCACATGGTTAGAATTGCTGGAACCATGTCAGACTCCAAACCAGTTACAAGTGGCATCCCACAAGGCTCAGTCCTGGGACCTCTCTTGTTCGGTATATATTTCTCAGAGGTACAGGCCAACACAGAAGGACTGTGGCTGACCAAGTTCGCAGATGACTGCAAACTGGGCGCCATAATCGACTGTCCAGCTGACACAAGCATCCTCCAAAAGGGCCTCATAGAAACAGACAACTGGTGCCAGAGCTATGGCCTCAAGCTAAACGCCAAAAAGTGTATAGTCATCCCCTTTGGCAAAAACAAAGTGCGCACAAATTACCACATAGGTGGTAATCCATTAAGTACAGAAAAAGTAATTAGGGACCTGGGGACCCAAGTTGATAGCAATCTCTCATTTGACAACCACGTGGCCAAAGTGGTTAGAAAAACATTGTATATAGCCCACCTAATCATGAAGGGATTCACATCTAGATTAGGGGAGGTCATCGTGCCTCTTTACTCATCCCTCATCAGGCCCATAATCAAGTACAATGCCCCTTTTGGGATGTACCTTACCAAACACCTGCAGCAACTGGAAAGACCCCAAAAGTACCTCACCAAGAGGATCAAAGGGCTCAAACAGATGCCATATGCTCTACTCATTGGCATACCGCCTGCTCAGAGGCGACCTGTGCCTGACGTATAAAGCCATTTCCAACCCGGAATTAAGGGACATGCTGCACCTCAAAAAATCCAAATCCCATCGAGCTATATGCTCAAAAGACTTGACCCTCAGCACTGAAATAAATAGGACATGCTGGAGGGACAGATTCATAACCCAGAGGCTCCCTTCACTCTTGAATAAAATCCCAGTCCAGGTTAGGCAGAGTCCCTCATTGACTCTCTTCAAGAGGACTCTTGATGAGTGGATGGGAGATTGTAGGTTTACCCCGGGTATCACTTCTGTGTCACTGTTAGACAGAGGCACAGTATACTAACCTCGAAAAAGGGCATAGCAAAATTAATGTAAAATGGGTGGCGAAAGCCAAACATACTCTGGCTAGGCTTTTAAATGCCCTAGGGCAGATAGCCTAGTATGAACCTATGATCCTATGAACCTATACCCACACCCACACATCAGTTATTACTTAGGTAACACATGAATACTTGGCAAAGTAGTGACAAACAGAAACATGTTCATACGTGCACTGCCAAAAGGAAAGGATGCTAAGGAGTGTAAAGTTTTAAGTGGACTCAGCAAGCCAGATTACAGTGGGGTAAGTCAGAGGGTGACTTTTCATCTGAAAATGAGAGTAGCAGCAGTATTCCTACTCCCAAATAAATGATGTAATGTTCATACAAAATGGGATGTTTTAGTGTAGGGATTTAATTACATTCTATATATAAATAAGTAGTTATATAAGTGTGTATATGCCTATATATATATCTATATCTAATATATATATATATATATATATATATATATATATATATATATATATATATATGTGTGTGTGTGTGTGTGTGTGTGTGTGTGTACACACACACTCACACACACATGCATATATATATATATATATATATATATATATATATATATATATATATATATATATATGTGTGTGTGTGTGTGTGTGTGTATATATATATATATATATATATATATATATATATATATATATACACATATATACACACATATATAGGTGTATATATATATATATATATATACACACATATATAGGTGTATATATATATATATATATATATATAATTACATTTTTTTTTCTCCAGTAATGACACTGTAATGCAGCACAAGAACGGATGGCTGCAGTCCCAAGGCACTGTCCTTCAGATGTGATTCTAAAGTGATGTCCTGTCTGTGTGAGTGTGTGAGACAGTGTGTAGCTCAGGTTGGTGTAAAAAGATCTCAGAGGACTTATCAAAATGAGTTTGGGGGAAGCAGCATTTCCCAGCATCCTGGATAATTGTTTTTTTTTCTAGTCCTATGAAAATTTACCATAACTAGTGGTGCTAACCTATTTTACAGAAGTAACTAAGTAAATAAGTACATTTGAAAACTGCAGTAGAGTTACCTACGGTTTAGATAGCATAGCATGCTTCCCATTACATTTCAACCAGGAGACCACTGTGTCATTATTTATGTACACTGTTTTAAAATGGTCCATGAAAGGTATCACAGATACTCTCTCCTCAGTGACAATCAGAGTAAAGTAATTTACTATTGTAACAAACTAAGGCAAAACTGCTTAGACCAGGGCATAGACAGCAAAATGGAAGGTGAAAAGTAAGATACGGTGAACTGTGTGCATTGCAACATTTTCTTATATGTTTTGTGACTTTTTTCACTTTGAATGACCTTCCTGCTTAGTTGTTATCTGTTGAAAGAACCCTGTGGTGGTAACAGAAAAGTGTGTTTTGTAAACACGCATGGATAGTAATGTGACAGATGTTAGTGTTTGGGAGACTGGAGAAAGGTAATGAGTTGTATCTACCAGCTCATACTGCTTCATTTAGGTCAGAAACTGTGCAGAGCTGGATTGCAAAGTAAGGGCCTTAAGACTTTTGGGAAGATTATGCCAATCCATTTATGTTTACAATACAGAGCGCAAAAGCATTATGTCATATTATGTTACAGTTAAACTGTTACTGAACAGCAGAATGGTATAACATAAAAATGGCCTTCTTGCTGAAGTGTGTTCACATAGTTGACAAGCACTAAGTAACCTAACTACATTACATTGTTCCATGCAAGAAATTGGGCAAAGAATTGCATATGACCATGTTATAATAATGATGATGCTTGGGAACAGGAGTTACCTAAATGCTATCTGAAAAAAAGGCCAGATTCACAAATGCCTACAGTAAATGTACATGTTTTGTGATCAAGAACATCCCTAACATTTTTTGTGCTGAATATTCACTCAGAAAGCTTAAACTTCCTGTTCACATAGTCTGCACTTTGTGTAGCCCCCTTGATATTTAACAATGCAAGAAAATCAGTAGGAAAGCTAAAATTAGTGGGAAAATTTGGGAGTTATGCTTGTGTTGTCTCTTCACTCAGAATTGTGTACGCCGTACACTTAGTGTATGCGTTCATGAATCAAGCCTTACAATGGAAATTCCTAGAATGTATTATCATGTTTCTAAACCCAACTTAAACGACTTCTTTTGGGCAAAAAACATGCTGCTGGTAGACTTGTCTGAAAAAGGCAGTGATCATGTGATGTTTCATTTGGTTAGGGAGGGAGGAGTTCCATGCTAATCAACCCGAATAACTTTTATCATGTGACTTAGAGACTGGTATGCCATGTGGAAACATTGACTGGGACATCTGTAGCTTCTTAGAATCCCATTTTTTCTTAAAATCACAGCTGGATTGTTTATGCAGTTATTTGTTTGTTTGTTTGTGTCTTTTGGCTTTTCCCAGTTAGGGGTTGCCACAGCGGAACTCCGGTCCGCTAATGATTGGCAGTAGAGTTTTACATGCTGGCTTGCCGGGCCTAATGCACAACCTTCAATGAAGGAAAGCCCATTCACGCATGTCGCCACACAGAAGACTCTGAGTAAAGTTGATATACTTTCATAATGTTAAAGAAACACAATGTCAGTGTTGTATTTTCGATAGAAAGGTAATTCCGACAGTCATTTACTTGGATTAACACATAGCAGAAGACGTTATATGTAATCTCTCAGAGGTTCTGTTTTGAAAAGTAAAATGTTGAACGTATGGCAATGGAGTATCATTTACTGCTAGGTAGTTAGCAGACAGTATGATGCATTTTTCCCAACTGGGTATGGTTACACCAAAACTTAACCAAGCAACATGGGGCTACTGCCCAGAAGCAAAAGCCTAATTGCAAAGATATTTTTTTCTTTTTTTCTTTATTTATTTATTTTTTGTCTGCACTGTTTCACTGGAGGCTACTTTCCAAATTCTAACCACTGGATTCTGAGATGCTTGACAAAAATGAAGTAATAAACATATAGTACAAACGCATTTTCATATTTCTAAAACCATAAGGGTTAATAGGAAGAATAAACAGCAGAGTTGTTCAGTAAAAACTCATCTTCACAGCAGCATCATAAATTAGGTTAAAAGTCTTAATCAAAATTTTGCAAGTCATAGTACACAAGTTAATTCTAATTTTTGTTATGTTTCTATACACATTGTCAGCAGTATCTTCTCCTGCAGCTGCAAGCTTTCATATGAGAACATGCTTTTTTAATCAGTGTTTAGTTGCTGAATCATTTACAGTAATTTAAATTATGATAATTTGTCTAATTACATTTATGAATATCACTATCTGTGTAGGAGTTCTCGTCAGAGTCGTGTATCATTGGCAGCATTGTGCTGCCCATCATGTAAATAGTTTTAACTAATGTCTTCAGCAGCTTGTTTGAATTATGATTTGGACAGTTTTTCTTACTTTCTTTTCAGTTTTGTCCTGCATAAACTAACAGCTTATGCCACCTGCATTGCGGTTGAACTGCTTTAAGTATTATTAGAGAGTCATGACTGACTACAGCACCTCCCACTGCTCTTAGCTCCATCCTGTCCCAGCACTTTCCTTTGTTGGGAGAGGGTTCTGCCTTTCTAGGCTAAAATACATTATGGCTTGCAGACACTATTGATGTCCTTCTTATTCATGTCCTAGCATTCAGGAATAGAGCAGCTGTGGGTGTCCATCATACTGCAAATGACTTGGCAGCTGGAGAGGATGTAGATGTAGACTTTACTCCTTGATGAAGCGTCACACTTGGTGAAGATCATGTGTCATTATTGCACCATCTTTGAAATCAGTTACCCACTTTCATCACAAATATACACAACCAAGCTTTGTTCAGGCACTACTGCCAGTCTGTCATTGCTATCCCTCTTGATATACCCCTTGACATAATTTGTGTCTTAGTATTTTCAAGTCTTAAAATGCTTGATTAAAATGTAAGAGAACTGTTATCTGTCTTGATATTGTTTCCCTGACTGTGTATTTTTTCCACAAGCATCAGTGAATTTTTCTTTCTTTCTTTTTTATTCCTTTGTTAACCAGGTAAGAGTAGTAGGTGTGTCCTTTTTTGTGGGGCAACCTGTGAGCACTTAGCTAAGTAACTTGGTCAGAGTCACACGGTCATCATACCTCTCAACCTGCAAGCATTTAAAATAGGAACAAAATTCTTGAAAAGTAGGTACATCCAGCTCAAAATCTGGAAATCCAATTAACATAAAATTTGAACACCAAATAGCACAAAACTCCTCCAGCTTCCAGTAGGAATGTGGGATACCACTAAGAAACAAGTTAAAAAGCATTAAATGATAAAAAAGATAGCAAAATATAAGCACATTATCAAAGAAACTGTAAAATGTTTAGACCCTATATCGCAAAATTGCACCACACAAGTTCATTTTTTGCTTCGGAAAAGGGGATATGTAAAATGTGTGTCCTCTTTTTTAAATTATTGTTGCCACTAGTGTGTTGGTCACATAATGTGTACTTTTTGTGTCTGTGTGTGTGCGTACCAGACAGCTACAAAAATCACATGTGATGAGGGGATTCAGAAAATTGAGTGAAAGTGTAAATCAAGCCTGAAAATAGGGACATACCTCCAAAAATAACAACATCCTGTGCAGGGATAAATCAGGCCTGAAAACAGGAATGTTCCTCCAAAATATGGACAGTTGAGGTCTGCACACAATTGGGAAATGGAAGTAGAAGGAATCAATTTTACCCTTAATTCTCTGCACTAATTACTGAACTGTTAATCTTTTACTTCCGTTTCATTTAATTTTTGCCCACTTTCTGCTGGAAAATACTTGCAGGATCAGTCCACTAACCTGGATAAATTAATTAAACATATTTTCAAAGCTATACCTTCATTGCAAGTTACATTGTATTTGGTATATAGCTAGAGCATGGACGTGAAAACCCATTGACCTACAAATGTGGAGAACGTCTGACACATGCCCTTGTCTCTGCAGCTAAGCTAACATTTTATCTATAACTTATTTATTAATATGATTGTTTGTTCAGTAAATGTGCTTTCTTATAGTGATAGTGTCTATTTGCCAGTTTCTTATCTTTCATTTGCACATATGTATATACAAATTTTTTTAGAAAAAGCTAAGGAATACGATTCTGCTAAAGTGAGCCTTTGCATCCCAGCCAAACTCCCTTAACTTCAAATGATAGTGTTGCCTAAAATCTGATTTGTCATTTGACAAGAGTACAGATAAAAAGCCTGGGTACTATATAACTTGGGCACCATGCCTTACTTAATGTAGCCTGTGACCTTTGCCAACATTTCATTTGCTATTCTGTGGTAAACTGTACTTATGTGTATACCATTTGATGCAATAAATTTGTGAAAGGGCATTAAAAAGTTCTCTGAAAAGCAAAACAGGATATAGTTATATTGTCTCAGAACATGAGAATGTTCATCAATGCACCAGTTAGAGTCACATAAGTAGTGAGAACTGGATTAGAATGCCTCTTCTGTGCTCCAAACAGCAGAATTTAAACCATATTAGGTGTTTGTATCAGCATCATTTGTTCTGTCACTGGTGGGGGGTAATTGCACTAATCATTTTACAACCTAAATCTTTTTTCACCAGTTCAGAACACAAAATGCAATTATAGTCCATCCCATCATGGCACATTTTCCAGAGGTAGAGAATTAAGCCTTCTACCCTTTATTAAAATAATCTGTACCTTAACTTTATATTAGTCTCCATGAATGTGGTATGAAAAAAAAGAAGTCACAGTCATGGATTTGGATAAGCATGTATGACATTATTTCTTAAGGGCAAGCCAAACACAGACTCACTAACATTCCAGTGACCCAGAAGGGCTGGTAATACACTAGCCGTAATAATGTAGTGAGAAATAAAGTCTTGACTGCAGCCCACGTGATCCAGGTTTGAATAGAAATCTGGACATTGGAAGACTTGATTGAGGAGGGAAAGGAATGCTATGGAATTGCCCACTTGCCTATCTCTGGAAGGGTGTGATACAGAGAAGGGATATGTAACTTAGGAAGTGCATATACTGTTATTGTTACTGTCCCCTGGTGGAAATCAGAAGACTTAACAGGAAGAGTGTGCTCCTAAAGGGTGGGGGTGGGGGGAAGGTGCTTTTTGCACTTTCATCACTAATGGAAAGGCAGTGACAGTTACATGTACATCCATTATTTGCCCACTGCTTAAATGCTACTGAGCAAAAGAGGGGAGTGAAGGATGAATATAAAATCTCTCTGATGGCTGATTGGGTGATGGCCCTGCAATGCTAGAGCTCTGCAGTGGAAGCGTCATGCTAACTGTCCAGATTTTCACAGAATGTCCAGATTTTTGACTCATATTTTTTATCTGTTCTTCATACGATTTGTGGTTTCTAACAAATCACTGAGGATGGAAATCATTTGGTAATGATATACATTAGAATTTCAGACTTCAAATCTTTTAGAAAATGCATGCTGACACACATCCTATTATGCTATTAACTTTCTAAGCTTATAAGAGCAATATTTAAAGTCTGTCCAATATTTGGGCCTTTGTCCCTACATTATTTTTGGTTTGTTCAGATATCTTGCACTAACAGGTTGAGAGGTATGTTTGGAGGTGCAGGTGAATGGCAGATAAGAGGAGGAAAAGATGAATAAAGAAACAATGTACAATATTAACTGTTGATCAGATTGTATTGCTTTTGAGCATAGATCATTTACAACATTGATTTTCATCTTGATAGGGTTTGAAACCAATGTAAAAAGGTCACACAAGACAAACCAATTAGTAAAAACTGCAAGAAAACCCTAGCTAAACTCTCGAGTTTCACTGCGTGATACCTTAAACTCCTGTAATAGACACCCATGGGATATATGCAAATGACCCCTTAAGGACATCAAGTGTTTCAGCTTTATGGCTACTGAATGTCCATGACTTTTTGCTTTTTCTTTTTAAGTCTTTCTGGATGCATTCAGACCAATAAAGCCAAACCCTACAAGTTGTGGATATGCATGTTTCGGCCTTCTTAAGACCTCGTCAGCACATCATAAGTGGACTGTTTGGCTATACTTTAGAAACACAGGGTCTTTAAACCAAGCTGATGTCCATAACAATTAAGGTGTTCTGAAAAATATCCCAACTAATATCCAAACCAAAAAATAAAAAAGCCACACAGCCATATAGCTGAAGCACTTGATGTCCTTAAAGATTCATTTGCATATATCCCATGGGCCTCTATTACAGCAGGTTTAAAGTATCGCACAGTGAAAAGTCGTAGCTTGGCTAGGTTTTTATGTAGTTTTTACTAATGGGTTTGTCTGCGTGACCTTTTTATTCGAGTTTTCTACTACTGTTGGTTCATGAGTTAGCTTCTCCTTGTATTTTACCGATCTGCTGTTCTTCAGCATGTGGACTGAGATCCGAATTCGGATCTGACTCGGCCACTTTTTATAGCTTAGGATCCGACTCTTGAGTTCCTCCATTACCCATAATGCTCCCGTCCTCCAGATTAACTCAGATCTCATTTGCCATGCTTGAAATCAGTCAGGAATTTCACCTCTCAAGTCCCCATTTGGGGTTGTGAGTGGTTTAAACTTTTTCAGTGTTAAAATTCATTATTATTCTCTTTATTTTATTCCTCCTTACCATTCTCTTCACTTTTTCTTTATTATTTTCAGGGTTTCTTGAGAATTTTAAATAACTTCATACCTTCTGGTATTCCTATCCCTCTACCATTTTTGTTAGTGCCTTTCTTTTTCTAATCTCCTTTTATCTTAATGAAAACATTTTTTTCTTTTGTTTTCTTTAAACTTTCTGGTATTGCTGAAAAACCTACCAGTTTTAAAAAAATGTGCTTCCTGTGGCATGAGATCCCCAACTCTGATGCTCACAGGGAGTGTGTTTATTGCTTAGGCCCTCGTCACTTAGATACCTTGTGTGATATTTGCACAGGCTTTAAGACTCGAGCTCTGAGTGATCACCGAAACAAACTTATTTTGAAGGGCTTTCTTTCCCAGTCTGCTGTTTCTTCAGCTGAATCTTCCAAAGAGTTAGGGGCTCAAATCCCAGCTAAGAAATCTAAGGAGCCCAGGGTGCACCGCAAATGCCCTCCTGCCCAGTCCCCTACCAAATCTTCATCTAATCCACCTAGTAAGACCTTAAAGCTGTTGGACCCAAAACCCTTGGATCCAACACAGCCATTAATGACTTCCCCTTGGAGTCGAGCTCCCAGATTCTCCCCGGAGTCCATATCCCTGAGACTAAGGTTTCCTTTTCTCCAACAGACCAACAAGAAACTTTCAAGACCTCCCTCCATCTCTTTCTCAGTAAGATCCTCCTGGAGCCTATCCAAAGTGGAGGTAGACAGGATAATGAGGAGACTCCTTGGGACGCAGATATAGATAGGGGTTTTGCCTGCTCCATGCCCCACCGGATCCATGAGCCGCCAACCAGCCTTTCTTCTTTAATAACTCTTTCTCTGATCTGACCACCTGTTTCAGAGCCCTCGGATCCGGGGCCAATCAAAGTCGCCATATCTGATCCGATGACATTATCTTCTTTGACTCTGACGACTTCTCTGATCTGATTGGCTCTGACTCTGTTGGAGCATGATGGAGCTCAGAGCCAAAACAGAGGCATCTGATCCAAGCAATTTGCTTAGACTCTGAAGTTTTTGGAGACATCGTTTCCTCTCAGTGCCTCAGTGCTAGCCAGTTCTACTCAGACTCCTTCTTCTTTCAGATCAGGGGATCCTGTAAGTTCAGGGGTTGACTGCTGTGAGAGTTTCAGCTCCGGAGGGATTGCCACTGGCCTCTGAGGGTCCCTTGGCATTCGAGGTGGTGGAGAGGATACTCTCCCGGGTGAGAGCTGCTTTGACTCTACCTCCTTCAGATCCTACCCCTGTCTTATCTTCTGCGGCTGAGCCTGTTCATCCTTCACCTCAGGGACAGCCAGTCCCCAAGTGCTTCCAACCAGCTCCACCCACAGAGCTCTCTTTCTTTTCTGATGCCTCTCTGGAACATCCCACTGAGGAGGTCCCCCAAAAAATACTGAGCAAAAGGAGGCACCTGGATTCCCCTCAGGAATCTTTGACAGAGGGCACTGACTTTGATGAGGGGGAAGGGTCCACAAGCTCTCCACCTGATGATGTCTCCTTTAGAGACATCCTTGAAATCCTACACCAAAAAGGTGGCTGGTCTACCCAAAGCCCTTCCTCAGAGAAGTCTGTGTTTTTTGAAGCCTTTGGTTGTGGCCCATCTACATCTTGGATGACCCTGCCTGTGGATGACCTCATAGACCGAGTCTCTCACAGGGCATAGAAGGAGCTGGATATCATGGAGCCCATTCCAAAAATGGCTGACAAGATTATCAGTACCCCTTCAGATAAATCTCACTGGACAAAAGGTAGCCCGGTAGATGCCATGGTTGTTGTGGCAGACATGAAAAAGGAGCTAGCTGAACAAAGCTCCACTGTCCATCCCCCTAACAGGGAGTCTAGGGATTTGTATAGGTTTGGGAAGTGGGTTGGGTATACACATCAGCGACTTTTACATTGAGATCACTGAATTACTTGGCTCATTTTGCCGGGTACAGAGGGACTTACTAAAGGAATTCTAAAGGAATTCTGTAACACTGCCTCAGGGCCCATATCTCAAGAGAAACAGAAAACATTTTCCTCTAGGATGGCCACCCTACAATCAATATCAAATGTGTCCATGAGGCAAATCTTGCATGCTGTAAAAGGTACCTTAAGGGCTGCCGATTGAGGCATCACCATAAGGAGACATGTCTGGATGTGACTTTATGACTTTGCGGAACCATTCAAGGCATCATTCTTCAATGCATTGTTTGGTGGATCATCACTTTTTGACCCAACCGTGAAAGACACTCAGTCCCACTGTAAAAAGAACAGAATGACCTTGTCTGCCATAGGAATCCAATTTTCTACCTCACAAAGGCCTTTTTCTAGGAAACAAAGTGGAGGTAAGAAATTGTGTTTCAAAAAAAATCACAAGGGCTTTTTCAAGATTCACAAGGAGATATTTCTCCTAGAGGCAGAGGGGGAAATAATTATAATGGTAGATGCTGCCCACAGGCAGAGGAGGTCTGCAGAATGAAGGATCCAGAGATTATTTCTCAGACAGATCCTTTCAGCACTCCTGAACACTTGCCTGACTGTCCCTGTCTGGAGGCAGTCAGTGGGTGCCTCTCTTTGCACCAGAATGCCTGACTAGCCATTAAAAATGACTGTTATGTGGAAAGCATCATATCCAGACATTCCATTTTTCAAAACTCCTAAACCAAAGAAAAATCTCCCCACTATTCCACTCAATCAGAGGGAGTCATCAGTCTTAGAAATAATGGTATATGCTGCCCACAGGCAGAGGAGGTCCACAGAATGAAGGATCTAGAGATTCTTTCTCAGACAGATCCTTTCAGCACTCCTGAGCACTTGCCTGACTGTCCCTCTCTGGAGGCAGTCAGTGGGTGCCTCTGTTTGCACCAGAATGTCTGGCTGGCCATTACAAATGACTGTTATGTGCAAAGAATCATATCCAGAAGATATTACATTCCATTTTTTAAAACTCCCAAACCAAAGAAAAATCTTCCCGATATTCCACCGAATCAGAGGGAGTCATCAGCCTTAGAAATAATAAAGTTGCTAGAAAAAAAGGGTCATCCAGAAGGTCCCAGCAGACTTGATAGGATCCGGAATTTACTTAAGGTTCATTTTAGTTCCAAAAAAGACAGGAGATCTGAGACTGACCCTAGATCTGACATCCCTGAACAAGTCCATAAAGAACTTGAAATTCTGGATGGTCACGGTACAGTTTATTCTACCCCTTCTCCAGAAAGACAACTGGATGTGGTCTCTAGACCTTCAAGATGCATACTACCACATCAGAATGTACAGGTGCTTCTGAAGGTTTCTCAACTTCCGGCTGGGAGCCATTCATTACCAATTCAAAGTTTTGCCCTTTGGTCTTACCACAGTTCCCTGGGTGTTCACCAAATGTAGGGCAGTGGTACCGGGTCACTTGAAACTGCAAGGATTCCAAGTGTTTCTGTACCTGGATGATTGGCTGCTTATGGAATCCACAAGGCATCATCTCCTCCAGGCCAGGGAGTATCTACTAAAGATGCTACATCTGTGGGGCATCATGATCAACATAGCAAAATCAAAGCTAACCCCTGTGCAAAACCTGGAGTTTATAGGAACGCACTTGAACACAGTCAGAAAGATTGTAGCATTACCTCCACAAAAAGTGACAATTTTAAGGCAACAAGTTCAAGCCCTACTAGACATGCCAGCTCCTGCAGCATGAATATTCCTGAAAGGCTCCATGTCAGCAGTGATACTGTTGGCACCTTTAGTAAGGTTCTTCGTGTGAGTGCTGCAGTGGACCCTTGCAGTTCAGTGGTCCATTCTACATCACCCTTTGTTGATACCTATCAAATTAACACCAATTTGCAGATGCCATCTCCAGTGGTGAATTTTCTCAGAAAATCTGTTCCTAGGAAGACCATTTTCTGTTCCTCCTCCCACAGCTGCAGTGATCACAGATGCTTCCCTGTTGGGGTGGGGGGGCATTATCGAGGGAGGACAGTCCAAGGCATGTGGTCACCAATAGAGACAAAATTACACATAAACATCCTAGAGATGAGAGCAGTCGTCTTTGCAAGCTGTAAAGGATTGTCTCCCTCTGGGAACTATTGCAATTCATACAGACAACATGTCGGTAGTCTGGTATATCAACAAACAGGGGGGACCTGCTCATACCCCCTATGCAGAGAGGTCATGAGAGTGTGGGAATGGTCAGTCTCTTAGGATCGCTTTCTCATTGCAACACACATACCCAGAAAGACCAACGTACTAGCAGACAGACTCAGCAGATTCATTCTGAGTCCACACGGGTGATTTATTTATTTATTCAGTTTGATTACCGGGGAGGTCCACTGGGCTGGGGAGCCCATTTTCAGTGGAGGCCCGGGGAGAAAAGCTCCACAGTAAGTTTATTAGATACATGTTTTTCAATCATAGTAAAAAATACAAAGTAAAAAAAATACATAAAAATACAAACAATGTGGTTCAATCTCCAAAGCAGTAAACAATCAATACAATTACAATTAAGTTTAGGAGAAAATGAGTATACAGTGAAATAGTTGGAAGTAATAATTAGTCATGAGAAACAAATAAGTAATTGAGAGTGGGGTAAGGAAGGGGAGAGGTTACCCAGAAGTGAAGGGAGAGGAGGTTTTGAGAGGCAAGGATGGAAGAGTGCAGTTACATTTCCTGTTTAGGAAGAAGTAAGAATGAAGTTGAGATTTGAAGTTATTGAAGTTATTGCAGGACCGTAGAAAGGAGGGCAGAGCATTCCATTTTTTTGCTAGGGTACAGGATATGAGAAGCTGGCCTGCTGGGCGCTTAGGTTTATGAATGGTAAGCAGGTTTTGGTGAGAAGATCTAAGAGGTCTAGGAGGGGAATATGGTTGCAGTATGTTGGATAGTGCGGGGCAGTTTGAGGGTTGGAATAATAATTTGTGGACTGTGGTTAATTGATGAAAGTCAAGAAGGTTGGGGAGTTCAAGCCAGTTTAGGGAGTGAAGGGAATTGCAATGGTGAGAGGAGGATTTGGCACTGGTGGCAAATCTAGCAATTTTGTTGTAGCATATCTCTAGTTTGGAGGTAAGTGTGGAAGATAAGTTAGAGAACAGGGGAGAGCCATACATGAGAGAGGGAAGAAGATAGGTAGAGGCAAGAGTTAGCCTAGAGGAAGGAGAGAGGAAGTGGTTGTTTCTGTAAAGTAGGCCAAGTTTTATTTGTGTTTTTTTGATATTCTGCTGAATATGGGAGTTAAATTTTAGCTGATTGTCTGTAGTGACACCGAGAAGTTTGGCAGAGTGTACAATCTCTATTTGTGAGTTGTTAAGGCTGGTGATATGAAGGAAGTTTTCATCTAGAGGGGAAGATTTGGAAGGGGAGAATAGAAGGATCTTGGGTTTTTTGGCATTAAGAGACAGGTGGTTTAGGAGCATCCAGTTTTCAGTGGTAGAGAAGGCATTTTGAGTCAGAGATTGGAGCTCAGCTAGGTTAGTGGCGCTGCAAATCAAAGTGGAATCGTCGGTGTATTGGACAATTTTGGAGTTGGGAATGGCTTTATGGAAGTCATTAATAAAGATGTTGAATAGCAAAGGGCCTAGTATGGAACCTTGAGGTACTCCAGTGGTTGTAGGGAGGAAAGAAGAAGTGGCTTGGCCCCATTTCACTGCTTGGGACCTATTAGAAAGATAGCTGGAGAACCAAGAAAGGGTTTCTTGGGAAAGGTTAAGGTTAGAGAGATGATGTAGGAGGTGGGTATGGGAGATAGTATCAAAAGCTTTAGATAGATCCAGCAGGATGGAAGATACTAAATGACCAGAGTCACTGGCTGAATTAACAGTATGTAAGAAGGAGAGAAGGGCAGAGTTAATGCTATGTCCTGGGCAGAAGCCATGTTGGGTGGGGGAAAGTAGTTGGTATTTGGTAAGGAATGGTAAGAGCTGTAGATGGATGCATTTTTCAAGAATTTTGGAGATAGGGGAGAGGATGGCTATAGGGCGGAAGTTGGAGACATTGTTATTTTTGCCACCCTTGTGGAGTGGGAATATATATGCAGTTTGCCAAAGTTTGGGAATGTAAGATTCGAGTATAGATCTATTGATCAGGATACTGATAGGCAGAGCAATAGCATCTGAGGCTATTTTTAAGAAGGAGGATGGAATGCTATCCCTGAATCAAGTCAGTAGCAAACCAGATTTTCTGCCAATGGGGCCAACCTTGCTGCAACATATTCACTTCCCCCCTGAACAAAGTGCAGCAGGTACTTTGCTTTGATACCCCCAGAGGGAGGAGTCCTCGACTGATGCTGCAGTTCACGATTGGCCTTCGGGTCTCCTGTATGCATATGACCCCAGACCTTTGATTCCCAAGGTCTTAGAGAAAGCCAGCAGACTGATGAACTCTGTTATTCTCATCGTCCCTTTCTGGCCTCATCAGGTATGGTTCCTTTTTCACTGGTCACATCTCAAATATCTGCCATGGATACTGGAGCCATGTCAGAATCTGATCTCTCAACCATCAGAACACCAGTGCTTCAGTCTTCCGTCCCTAAGATTAACCTCTTGGTTTCTCCACTTCCAATGATCCTAAACAAGTCCAAGCTAGCTTCGCCAGTTCAAAAGATTATTCTTGCCTCCCAGAAAACTTCCACAAAAATGGTTTACAGTAGGAAGTGGAGAAGATTTTCCAGCTGGGCCTCCAAGCAAAATATCCATCCCTTTTCTGCATCTCTGTTGAATATTCTTCTTTTCCTAGCTTGCCTTTACCAAGATGTAGCTAGATTTTCCGCTATAAGATTGCAACAGGCAGCAATTTCAAATTTTCATGTTGGAGGAGACTTCACCTTTACATCCAGATTGTGTAAGGCATTTATGAAAGGACTGTTTTTACTCAGACCACCAATCAAAGATCCCTCCCCTGCATGGGATCTGACTATTGTTCTTCAAGGCCTTACTCAAAGACTGTTTGAACCAGATAACTCTTGTGATATCAAGTTCTTGTCTTGATAAACAGTTTCACTTGTAGCTTTACCTTCTGCAAAGAGAGTATCTGAGCTGCAAGCCCTATCGTCCAAATCTCCGTTCATTATTTTCCATAAGGATAGTGTATCTTTGAGGACCAATCCTTCTTCATGCCCAAAGTAACTACAGAGTTGAATATTAATATGACTAAGCAACTTCCAGTCTTCTTTCCAAATCATTTGAACAAGGGTGAATATATGTTACATCTTCTGGATGTGCATAGAAAATTGCATTTCTATTTGTACAGGACAAAGTGATTTTGTAAATCAGAACAATTGTTCATAGCCTTTTCGTCAGATCGGCTAGGCCAAGCAGTGTCAAAAATAACTATTTCCAAATGGATTACACGCTGCATTTCTGCCATTTATTCCGTAAGAGGCATGCAGTTACCTCAGTCACCAAAAGCATATTCAACCAGGTCTATGGCCAGTTTGTCTGCTTTCTCATCTAGAACTTCTATTGACAAAATTTGTGCCACAGCAACTTGGGCCAAGCCTCATACATTTGTGTCTCACTATAAGCTGGACATTGGGTCCAGAAGCAGAGCATCCTTTGGCTCCGTGGTGCTCTAGCATGTCCTTCCATGAAAGCCACCCAGGAAAGTATGTAGCCGGGGACTCTGACCATAACATGAGGAAGAATGAAATGGACAACATCAGATTTAGAAGTTATGTACTTACCATAGCTTGGTATCTGTCTTGTCCAGTTTCATTCTTCCTCACATCCCTCCCACCATCCCCCATCCTTTTGGCTTAGATATGTGTAGAGGAAGCAGGAACACATAGGTTCCTAGTCTGAGCTCCAGTTTATGACTATGCCTTATCCTTGTATATATGTTAGCATATTCAAAGGCAGCAAACTGGACCTGAGGGGTTGGTGCAGTAGAGAGGGATTATGGGAGAGGAAGGTGCTTGAGGCTTCGATCATGATCTAGTGATTTGGCCGGAACAGTTCCAATGTCAGATCCTATGACCCTACCATGAGGAAGAATGAAATTGGACAACACAGATGCCAAGTTATGGTAAGTACATAACTTTTAAATTCATCCTTGAGTGGAGTGCTAGTTGGGGCTGCCGAAGGGAACGGTCCGAGATATTCCAGCTTTGGAGCTGTCAACTTCTGTCTCCCATAGGTGTGCTGCCTTTGAAGTGGTGGAGAGGGTTTTCTCCTTGGATAGAGAAGAGAATCATTGCCCCCCCCCTTGGATCAGTCAACTCTTCTTTGCTCTGAACCTTGTCTATCCCTTTCACTGGGACAGCCAGCCTGATTCAGTGTCCAGCCAGTCCATCAGGACATCATTATCTCCTCTGATACTTCCCCAGAACATCCCACTGAAGAAATCCCTTGGAAGAGAACAGGTAGGGGAGGCACTTAGATTCCCCGAAGGAATCTGTCACAGAGGACATCGATTTTGGTGGTGGGGGTGGGGTCCTTCAGATCATCACTTGAAGATGTCTCCTTTGAAGACATGCTGGAGCTTCTGAAACAAAAAGGCAGCTGGTCCTTCAACACCCCCTCACAGGAGGAATCAGTGTTCATGGAGGCATTTGGCTCTGGCCCATCTGCTTCTTGGGTGACTCCCTCAGCCGATAAGCTCATTGACCTTTTCTCTTGGTGGACATGAAAGGAGCTGGACACTGTTGAGCCAATACCAAAAAGACTGGACAAAAGTTTAGCTCCCCAGAAAATCCGTGGACACTGGAGCAAGGGAGTGCTAGTTGATGCCATGGTTGTGGCTGCACTGACAAAGAAAGAACTGGCATAGAAGAGTTCTTCTGTCCATCTCCCTAACAGAGAGTCTAGGGCTTGGGGCAGATTTGGGAAGTGTGTATATGCTTCAGTGACTTTTGCCATCAGGCTGCTGGATTACTTCGCACATTTTATGAGACTGTGAAGAGATCTGACCAAGGAGCTTGCCATATCTCTTTCTGGGTCCATATCATCCAAGGATGGAAACAGAATATCCTTTCAACTGGCCACACTGTAATCCATCTTGAATGTGTCCATCAGCGTGATCTCACATGTTGCAGAAGATACCTTATGGGGTGCAGATTCAGGCATAGCCATCAGGAGACATGCCTGGATGTGTTTATGTGATTTTGTGGAGCCCTTTAAGTCTTCATTCGTCAGTGTGACCTGTGTCAGATCTTTTCCACTCGACCACAAGGTTAAAGACACACTCTCTAGGTGTGAACAAGAGGGAAAGACCCTGTCTATCATAGGTGTATGCTATTCAACCCCTCAAAGACCCTATTCTAGAAACCAGTGAGGAGGTTAAAAAATGCGGTTTAGGAAATCCAAGGGTCCTTTCCAGGATTCATGTGCAGATAGTTATCCTGGGGCATAGGGAAGAATTCAAGTGGAAGACACCATCCACAAAGGTGGCCTGCAGAATCAGGGCTTCAGGGATTCTTTCTCATATAAGCCCTATCAGCGCTTCTGAAAGGAGGCCCTACTGCTCCCCTGTGGAGGCAGTCGGGGGATGCTTGTCTCTGCACCAAATACCTTGACTATCTATTGCAAAAGATTCGTGGGTGCAAAGAATCATATTGAGAAGTTATACCATACTATTTTTTCTAACCCCTCCCACCAGTTTGAATGAAATTCCTGATGTTCCACCCAGTCAGAGGGAAGCAGCATCTCTAGAAATAAAAAAGCTACTAGAAAAAAAAAGAGTTGTCCAGGAGGTCCCCCCAGACCAGAGGGAGAGAGTCTAGAACTTACTCAAGATTTTTCTTGGTACCAAAAAAGACAGTTATTTTGAGACCAATTGTGGATCTCAGGAAATTAAATCAGTTTGTACTGTATTCAAAGTTTCAGATGGTCATGGTTCAGTTTCAGTCCATTTTGCCTCTACTGTAAAAGGACACTTGGATGTGCTTGATAGATCTTCAGGATGCATACTGTCACATCAAAATGAACAGGCACTCCAGAAGATACCTGTGCTTCTGGCTGGGAGCCAATTACTGCCAGTTCAGAGCACTGTAATTTGGTCTCACCACAGCCCCCAGGGTGTTCATCAAGTGCTTGGCAGTGGTAGCAGTTCACTTGAAACTGCTGGGATTCCGGGTGTTTCCATATTTAGATGAGCGGTTCCTAACTTCCTGAACCAGACATCGACTTCTATAGGCATGGGAATACTTGCTCCAGTTGTGCATTTATCTGGAAATTACTGTCAGTTAGAACAAATCTCAGCTCACACCTCTACAGAGTCTAGAGTTCACAGGTGCTCATCTGATGCAGTCAGTCAGATAACTTCTCTTCTCTCTACTTGAATATAGAAACTGAGGTTCCTAGTCAAGAGATTTATTCAAAGTTCTTCTGTTCTGGCCGGATTAGTATTACAAACCCTGGGATCCATGACAGCAGCTATCACCCTCATTCCTCTGACCAGGTTCTACATGTGAATTCTTCAACAGACACTTTCAGTCTAGTGGTCCATTCTTCAACATGCATTAACCACACCAGTCAAGATGACACAAGTGTGCAAAAGATACCATTTTTGTTGGATTCATTCATATCAGCTCCATGAAGGCTGTGCATTTGTTCTTTCCCTGCCCACAGCCATCCTGTCCATGGACACCTTCCATTTGGGGCGAGGGAGGCATTGAGGCATTGCTTGGGAAGGACAGTTCAAGGTACATGGTCCCCAGAAGAGGCCAAGATGCTTATCAATGTCCTGGAGATGCAAGAAGTCCTCCTAGCATTGCAGGCCTTTCAAGAAGTTCTCCCATCTGGGACATTTGCCATACATACATACAGACAATGTGCTAGTTATCTTGTAGATCAACAAACGGGGGGAACCAGATCTTACCCTCTTTGTTGAGAAGCCATGAGAGTGTGGAAATCTCTTCTGATCGCTTTCTAATAGCAACACACATTCCAGGAAATTCAGTGTGATTGCAGACAAACTGAGATGCCTCCCAAGTGGTCTGCCAATGTAAAGGTGGTGGAGAGAATTTTCCATCAGTGGGGCCAGCCATACTGCAACCTATTCACTTCTCCCTTCAAGAATAAGTGTAGCAGGTTCTTTGCCCTGATCCCTCTAATGAGGGAGTCACAGAGAGATGTTCTGGTACACGATTGGCCCTCTGGTCTTCTTTATGCTTACTCACTTTTACCTTTCATTCCCAAATTTGTACAGAAAGCATTTCAGTTGAAGAGCACAGTTATCTTCATTGCACCCTTCTGGCATTGCCAGGTTTGGTTCCCTTTGCTTTGGCCTCACCTTTGTTATCCATCTTGGATTCTGGATCCCACTCCAGACCTCCTGTCTCACCCGACGGGCATGACTCACCCAGACTTAACAGGCCTCCAACTGACTGAATGTTTTCTCAGATTCCATTAATTGCTAGACAGACCAGGTTCTCCTCACCATCATATCTTATTATCTTCTCAAAAAAGCTTCTACTAGAAAGATTTACAAGAGTAAATAGAAAAGATTTGTTTTCTGGGCCCTTAGCAAATATCTGGATCCTTTTTAGCACCTATGACATCTGTTCTTGAATTTTTAGTTTCAATTTTCAATGAAGGGGCTAGCTTTTCAACTATTAAAGTTCATTTGGTTGCCATTTCTAATTTCCACCTTGGCAAAAATAACTGTAACTTAGCTTCTTCTAAACTGTGCAAGGCCTTAATTAAGGTAGCCTTTTTGCTTAGACCACCATTAAAAGATCCTACTCCTCCACGTGATTTAACTATCATGCCTCAGGCATTAACACGCTTTCTGTCTTTGAACCTTCAGCCAAAGCAGGTCTTAAATTTTTGTCTTGGAAAACCATTTTTCTGGTCACTGTCACATCAGCTAGACAAGTAGTCCTTTCTCCAGGCTCTATCTTCTAAACCTTCTTACCTGGTTTTTCACAAAGACAGGATGTCATTGAGATTACATCCATCCTTCTTGCCTAAGATAGCTTCTGAATCCAACATAAACCAGGTCATTAATCTACCAGCTTTCTTTCCCAACTTTTCAAATAAGGGGGGGTATATGCTCCACCTTTTTGATGTGCATAGACAACTTTGTTTTTACTTTTATAGAAACAAAGATTTCAGAAAATCTGACCAATTATCTGTTCCCTTTTTCTACTAACAGATTGGGCAAACCAGTATTCAAAGTTACATTGGCCATATGGTTAAGTGAATGTATCTCCCTTGCTTATGGTAAAAAAGGTTTATCCTTGCCCAAGCCCCCTAGAGCTCATTCCATGAGGTCTGTGACAGTGTCTTCAGCCTTTTGATCAAAGGCTTCCTTAGATCATATTTATGCAGCTGCACCTTGAGCTAATTCTCACACCTTCATTGCTCATTACAAATTAAATTTGATTTCCAGAAACAGAACGGCCTTTGGCTCAGCAGTGTTCTGGCATAGCCTTCCGTGAAGGTCATCCAAGATTACAGTAGCTGGGAACTCTGTTGCATCAGTTGAGGAATGAAAGGGACAATACCAGATAAAAAAGTTATATACTCACCATAATGTTCCATCTGTGTTATCCATTTTCATTATTCCTCAACTTCCCACCCACCTGCCCCCTTCCTTTTGCTTCTGGAAAGATCTAAGAGTTGTACAGGAAACTATTCCCTGGGAGAGCTGTAGCTTACCTTTTCCTTTCTACTTTTGTTAATTTATATAATAGGTTGTTACTTGATATTTAGGGACAGCAAACTCGATCTTAGGTATGTTAGGTTGGCAGGACATTGTGGGTAAAGGGAGGGTCTTGAGAGTTCCTGGATCTGATGATCTAGTAGAAGAGGCTGATTCGAATCTGAGTGCTGGATCCGAGCCCATCAGCTGCGTTAGAATGAAAATGGACAACACATATGGAACTTTATACTGAATACATAATTTTTTTCCTCACCACTATAACAACGTGGTGGTTGAAGGTAAGGCTGTCTACGTGTGTACCCAGAACCCTGAACACTGGGTTGACTCTTAGGGACATATTACCAATATGGTAATTAGCAGGGATGGTTGACCTCCCAAAAGGTACAGTTATGCATTTCTTAGTATTGAGTTTAAGACCATGGCTTTGGCACAATTTTTTAGTCAGAGATAGACCTTCTTGAAGAATGTTGGTGTCTGCAGACAAGTCAATGATAACTCCCAATTTACAATTGTCTGCAAACTTAGCCAGCCATAAATCTTCAGCATTTGCTTCCATTTCAGAGAAACAGATGCCAAAAAGGAGCAGGCCCATTACAGAGCCCTGGGGGGCCTCCTCATGGTTGAGGTGGCCTCACTGATTTTGACCTCTTGGGTCCTATCACTGAGCCAGTTGGCTATCCAGTGGTATTAAGCAGTTTCAAGTAACTAATCTATTTAATGTGATACCATTGTCAAAATCCTAGTAAAAATTCATAGCAAAAATTCCTGAAACACCAATATAGTTAATCCTTTTGCATTTCATTAAGAGACACAAGTTACAAACGAACAATAATATTGTTAAAATTTAAATATGTGAATTCATAACTTCAGTGCTCCCAACTTTAGTACTGAACTAATGGACACCGTATCATTGATGCCTAGTTTATTGTGTGTATTTGAATGGAACTGCAGTAACAGTTATTTATATTCCACTCAAGTTTCCCAGGTACCACCTCTTAGATTAAGTTCTACTACTTCAAGTATGGTGAAACTGTAAAGTTATTACAAATAAGAGAATGTGTAGTGTAAATAGAGCACTTTTATCATTTGCCCAATTTATGTCATAGAGATGCTCATAAATTATTTTTCTAAATGAACATTCTGTCTTGCCAACATAAAATGCCAGATAACAAAAACATTTGGCAAAATATATAACCCCACATGTGCCACAATTTCCATAGATGAAATCTACAACACTGTTGAAAATATTTTGTAGCTTAAGCTTATTCTCTGTAATGATATATGAGCACTGTCTACAACTACCGCACTTAATAATGCCCACATTAAATTCTTTTTTACTGTAATAAATTTTATTACCCTCAAAAATTCAGCTTTTTACCTGGCTTGAAAACAAATTGGGGGTTCTCACCTAAAATGTCAAATATCTTCTCATTTACCATAAAAATATTCCAGTTATTACAAACAGTATTTTTAATGTCTCATGATTTAGGTATATATTTAAAAATAATGCTTTATCCAAAGATTGCTTCATAGTTTGTTCAATTAATCTATTATCCAAATTGTGCAATTTAGTACCTAGCAGTGGCTTAAAGTATATATCCCTGTGTTGCAACACATATTTAATATTTTCATCAATCAGATTTGCTGGGTACCCTCTTTGTACCATCATAACTCTAAGCTTATTAATTTATATTAAGAATGTAATATAATCAGAAATCATTCTTGAAAGTTGGATAAGTTATCCTTTAACTAAATGTGACTTCTGTGTATATGGGTGATTACTATTAAAATGTAAATAAGAATTACTAAAGATTTACTATTAAAATGTAAATACGAATTACTAAAGGTTGGTTTTCTATAGATGTCAGGATGAAAACCATCATCATACTTCTTAATAGTGTGGGTACTCTTTTCAATCATAGTCTAAGCACTGGCTTTGTACCAGTTGAATGGAAAACAGTCACTGTTATTCCCTTGCACAAAGGTGGTGCTTGCACTGACCCTGGGAAGTATAGACCTATTAGCCTGACTAGCCTTATCTGCAAAGCCATAGAGTGAATCATCATGGACCTTATCAAAAAAGATATAGGTAAACTCCAAACACTTGACCCTACTCAGTTTAGATTTCTCAAGGGGAGATCATGCCTGCTAAACCTACTGGACTTCTTTGAGACAGTTACCAAGGCCCTGGATGAGGGGAACTCTGTGCATACAACCTACCTGGACTTAGCCAAGGCATTTGATACTATCTCCTAGTCAGGCATCATTGACAAACTCACCCAACTAGGCATCAACCCTTATATTGTTAGATGGGTCACTAACTGGCTCACTGAGCTCATATAGTCAAAATAGGGGAATTCACCTCCAACAGCAGACCTGTAACCAGTGGTGTTCCACAGGGATCAGTCCTGGAACCTACTTCTCCAAAGTACAAGTAAAAACTAAAGGCCTGTGGCTGACAAAGTTTGCTGATGACTGCAAACTGGGAGCGGTCATAGAATCTCCAAATGATGTCAACATCCTACAAGAGGGTTTTATACAAACAAATGATTGGTGCCAAAGTCATTGCCTTAAATTTCAGTGCAAAAATGTATTATTATTTCTTTAATTTTAAAAGTGATATTCCTGCTAACTGCCACATCAATAGCAGTACCTTAAGTATGCACTCAGTGGTGAGAGGCCTGGGCACACAGGTTGACAGCAACCTCCCCTTTGACCACCATGTTTCCACAGTGGTAAGAAGGGCATTCTGTATTGCTTATCTCATAAGTAAGGGCATTGCCTCCAGGAAAAAAAGAAGTTATAACCTCCCTGTGCTCTTCTTTCATCAGGCCAATAACTGAGCACAATGCCCCTTTTGATATGTACCTTTCCAAGCACCTGCAGCAAGTGGAGAAACCACAAAGGTTCCTCACAAGGAAAATTCAAGGTCTTCAGCAGCTGTCATAAGGGAATCATTTGAAATTACTGTCATTTTATTCTGTTTCATACAGACTACTCAGAGGTGATCTCTGCCTTGCATAGAAGGCAATCTCTGACCATGCTTTATTGGAAATGCTGCATATCCGTAAGTCAAATCGTACATGGGTTAGTCGCTCTAAAGACCTTAACCTGGTATGTGACATTAATAAAACCTGCTAGAGGGACAGATTTGTCTCCAAGGTTAGCATTATGCAGCATTTTGCTCTCATCCGGTGCTTTGGTGACCTTCTCAAAGAACTCCACCAGCTTAGGTAGGCATGATCTGCCCTTGACGAAATCAAAGTAAGTTAGATCTAATGTCTGAAGATTTCCTATGTTGGCATTTATCATATCCATAATTATTCTTTCCATGACTTTACACATTGGACTAGTCAGGCTTATGGGATGATAGTTTCCTGGGTCCGTGGATGACCTGCCCTTATGCAGAGGGATAACTGTAGCAGTCCTCCATTTGTTCAGCATGAAGCCTGTTTGAAGGCTATGTTTAAATAATGATTTTAGTAGACCCAGTAGTTCATATTTCATACTGTTAAGGAGGCATCCTAGGATATTATCAGGTCCCATCGATGCAGTGTTTTTGACCTTGGAGAGTGCATTTAGGACCTATTCCCTAGTGATAGTTGGAGGAGTTATGGTTGAAGATATTTTCTTGATGGGTTTTGGGGTGAAATTTGAGCTAAATTTATCAGTCTGACGATTTGCTATATCCTCTAACCCCCTTAGTTTGATGAGGGTGTTCATACATTGCTGGGCATTGCCCACCCTATTCTTAGACATGGTTTTCTTCCTTTTGTTATACAACAAATATGTAAACTTTTTATGTTGGGATTTCTTCAGGGTGGCTAGCTTTTTCAGTTTGTCTTGTTCTTATTTCTGTTAGGTATTTCTGCTTTTGCACAGCTGTATACATGACTGTATAGAGTTTTTGTGAATAACTCCACATATGCAGTGATATTCCCTGGGTTTGGGGGTGGCTTTGGATTGTGTCAGGATGTCACATTAAAGTAGAAAGTTTGCCTTAGTATAATTCCTAAAATCTCCAGGGTAAGCTGGTGTGAAAAGATTTATTTTTATTTTGAAAGAGACATCTTTATGGTCTGACCTGACTAGTGAGGATGTTGCTCTTATGGGGGTGGGGTACAATGTTACCCCATGTTGTTAAGGACTAGGTCAAAGATGTTGGCATCCCCGTTAAGCATACAGGCTAACTGGTGCAGGGCATTTGTGTTGACAATGTTTAAGAATCTTTGGGTCTGCAAGTCTATGGTTTTGTATGATTCCCAGTTTATAATGGGGTAGTTGAAATCACCCATGAGTATGGTGTTGGGTTTAATGAAGAGCAACTCCAGCTCATATAAGTATGAGGTGTGGGTTTCCTGGGTCTTAGACTTATAGCTCACAAAGATGTGGCATGGAACTTTGCTTATGGTGAATTTTATGTGGAGAATCTCAAATGAGTCATATTGCTGGACCAGTCTTGTGGTGTGTATGTTTTTGATGTAAACAGAGACACCTTCATACTTTGTCCCTTTTTGTGCAGTAGCTGGTGTAAATATATAGAAGGCATTATAGCCTTGCAATGCTAATGTGCCCTCCACAGCTTTTAATAATTATACAGACATCTATATTCTCCAAAGTGAGAAGACCTTGCAGACAGTGGAGTTTTCTGTTTAGATTCCTGGCAATGAGCAGTGTCGCTTTTACGTTATCATGAGTTGGTTCACCCATGTCTGATGGTTTATCAGGTTGGCAAGGCCATAAAAGCCACTATGGGTGAGAAAAAAAGTTTTAGGCAGTATTTGAATGCTTAGAGGGGACAGGTGCAGACCATCCCTGTTGAAATAGCACCATCTGTCAACCATATCCTCTCATGCCACCATATACTGTACACCCTTCAAATGACACCAAAAACTAAGCCAGTTGTTAAAATCAAACTATCTTCTGTTCGTATTGTGGCATCATCCTTGGAGAAGGTATAACACTACGCTGATACCAGCCTGGGGCACACAGTATGAGAGCCTCATTATGTCTCTCTTCATATAGTCCTTGGAAATATGTCTCAGGTCGTTTATGTTCACAAGGACTATGATTTAGTTGTCCTGGTGATTGTGGTTCAACACTTCAGTATTTGTGTGATCTTGTAGATTCTGTACAGTGATAGTGAAATTACTATAGCCCTACCCTTGCTTAGCTTGGTGAGTGGGACTTTGATGTGTCTCATAACGGAGTTTCCTATGACCAAAATATTGGATTGTGAAGTTGAATGCCTTATGGGCTTAAGCACTGAGATCCTGTGAGATGAGGCTGAATGTGCAAGGTGGGTGTTACTGCAGTAGTGTGTTTTTCAGGTTGTTGAGGATACTTGGAATTTCTGTGTCTCTTGGACCTTTGAGGTTTAGGTAGAGTATTTATAAAAGCCTTAGTCTAGATGGGTCTGTGTCTTTGTCTTGTAATTTGTGCGGCAGTTATTGCATGCTGTGTGTTTTTGACAGCCTGTTTGGGAGTTCTAGTTGTTTTATGTGTGAGCTTTGCCTCCAGAGACAGTGTATAACTACATCACTTCCAGACTGTATCAGATTGCTTGAGAATTAAATGGTTGTGTTTAAATGTGAGACATTGCTTTACAATGCCCAGTTCTGTGAAGTTGGCTACCGAGACATGAGGAAAGTGCAGTTCCATGGTTTCAGGTATTGATACAGGGGGCTTCAATGGGAGTGGTACCAAATGAGTATTAAATAAGGCTGTGATCAGTGAAAAACTCTTGGTTATGTACTCTTTTGCATGTAACCACTGTAAGGGAGAACTAAGAGTTATATAACAAATTTGCTTGGATGCTATTTGGGGAAGAAATACAATCTTGTAGGCCTGTGCCCTTCTTCTTGCAAACCAGCTGTTCATTGAGTAGCTACATACTCAGGAACTCTTGGAGGTTAGCTTTATATAGAATTGAAGATTCTGAGCACTGCATCAATATAGGACACTACAAACATGATGACTTTATACAGGCAGAGGAAAGCATAAGACAAGCAAAATAGTCCACTGGCCAATCACGACAAGCGCACTTTAAGATTTCCTAGTCATTATCAATACAGAAGAAGACTAAGAAACTCTCTGCTCTCAGGAGAAGGTAGACCTAATCTTTCTAGTTTTAAATCAGTGATATGAAGCCCAAAGTGCAGTAAATAACAAAGTTAAAACAATAAACCAAACAAACAATACTTTGAATCAGGCAGAAGTGCAGCTACTCAACATGGCAAAAAAGCACTTTAAAGTAGGTAAGAGTTCATAAACTCTGCAAATACACAAATATTAAAGCAGCACTAGTATGTTCCCAGATATAGTGCAACACAGCAATATAGGGAGCTGGATTACAGTTCAGTTGTCAAATACAAAGGCAAACACAGTAGCACTTAAAAGTAGCTAAAAGAGCAAAAACACTGCAAATAAAGCACAAATATGTCAATAGCACTTGTATATTTCAAGGTAAAGTGCAAAACAGCACTACAAAATTCTAATGTAGCAGTGGATTGATCTGGATCATCAAAAAGCCTCAGAAGTCAATGGCAAAGCTCTGAAATAACAAGCCACGCTTTATACAGGTAGAGAAAAACAGGAAACAGACTATCCACTGGGCATGTACAAGTATACTTTAAGGTTTCCTTGTGATTAGCAGCACAGGCTACTCTGCTCTCACAATAAGATAGACCTAGCTTTCTTTAAGTAACTGAAGTGAAGCCCCAAAGTGTAGTAAATAACCAAATTAAATTAGTAAATTTAACAGCCAACACTTAAGTAGAAGTACAGAAACTCAACAGTTGATAACAATTAGGTAAGAGTGCAAATTATGCATAGATATTAAAGCAGAGCTAGTGTATTTCCAGATAAAGTGCAGCACAGCAATACACAGTGGTGGATCCAGGAATCTGCAAAAGGGGGTGGGCGTGCAGTCTGGTTAATTGACTACCACGGTGGGAGTGGGAAAGTGGGACACTGGGCTTGGGGGATGTGGAAAGTTCACCCTAAAATGTTATTACATTATGTGTGAAAGAACTGTAATATATACATTCAGTTCCACATGATTTTGCTGTGGATGTGGAGGTAGAAACAGGTATTTTCTGTGCAGCACACATCACATTTACAAATAGCACAGGTTTTTTCAGTGCACGCCTGAAAGAGAGATTGGTTGCCCATGCTAAGTCAGAGTCTCCTTCCATGGCATAGCTGGCATATGCATTATGGTAACCTATGAAACAGTCCCACTGAAGGTAATATTAGCCATAGCGAGTACCATAGTAAATGTAAGTATTTTTTTCTTGTAAGTAAATGATATATGTGGAAACAGTGAAGTTCAGTTAAGTAAAAGCAACACAGCAGTCAAGAAAGTAGATGTTATCAAAACATCAAAAAAGCAACTACTCAGTTTAATAATTGTAATAATCTTACAGATGAAGTTAGTAAAACAGATATTTCCATATAAATATCTTCTAACTAAATACTTTCTGAGCTTTTGACAATGCTGTTTTAGTTTCATCTTAGATTTGTCTCTGCATTAAATCTAAAAACCTTCAGTGCCTTCCTTTTCATCTTTTCAAGGTATTCAGGTTTACAAGTCAAATAACCATTAATCCTGCCACTACATGAATAACAGCATATCCTATTTTGATTACGATCTCACAGGTAATAAAAATGTTTAGCAACATGTGCTTCAAATACACAGGATGCTTTGTTAAAATAAAGTATTTCACAGACCCCGTTGACCATGGAGGCAATCTACATGCAACAATCTGCTTAATTCTGTCAGTCATCTGGGACTTGCTGCCTGTATTGATAACACTTCATTGACCCCCTTACCTCTGTGGTGGTTGGAAAATCCTTTAGCCTTAAACATATCTTTTGTATTATCCCACCATGGTCTAATGATGTTGTAGTGCCACTTTATCCCTCCCATATTAGGACAATCATTGAATATAATTCCCGACTCAGCATGTACCTCAGTAAATATTTAAACATGCAACATGCTTAAAACACTGCAGTTTCCTCACTAGACAGACTAAAATCTAAGCCCATCTATTTTGTTTCACATAGACTTTTCAGGGGTGATGCTTGCTTATGAACAGTGCAGTATTCTAGGACCTCCTTCACCTAACATGTTTCATTTTGATCAGATATGTGTGTGTGTGTGTGTGTGTGTGTGTGTGTGTGTGTATATATATATATATATATATATATATATATGTGTGTGTGTGTGTGTGTGTGTGTGTGTATATATATATATATATATATATATATATATATATAAATATATATATATATATATATATATATATATATATATATATATTTATATATATGTATGTATATGTATATATGCATATACACAACATTCCTCCTTACATCTAACTTCAAAAGCAAGCATCCCGTTTATGTCTGATGCTTAACTGTGAGAAAAGTAAAAAAAGACGTACTCCAGTTTCTTTCTCCTGAACAGTATGCAGCCACTAGACAAGCAATAGACAACTTCTACAAATCTCTAATGCATAATTATGAGGAATGTTAAAGAAATAATGACGACACTTACCCCAGCTTTCACGTAAGCTATAGCAACTTAATGTGAACACCTTTGAAAAGGGTTGATATTAGACTAGATAAAGTGAAGGTGCTGAAGATGGAGACCTCCTACAAGGTATGTGTGAGAAAAACCCTTATACAGCTGGTGGTGTGAGGGTTGCAGAGCCAAATGATGGTTTAGATGCTGTGTATTAATTGTGTTTCTACTGCTTTCCAGAAGACTTAACACTCAGTAGTGTGTACGTCTACAGATAAAATCAGTGACATAATTTTACACACTCACAAACAAACGGAAACTGACCTTAGTATCTGTCACAAGACAAATAAAAATACACACACACACACACACACACACACACACACACACACACACACACACCACACTGTTACTTACACAGCCTGTTTTTGGAGAGTTTGTAGAAAATTAGAGCACTTGGCTAAAACCCGCAAAAAGACGGGGTGAATATGCAGGCTCCACACAGACGTCACAGTGAAGAACCTTACCAGAGAACCAACTGCTGTGAGATGGAAATGAGACATGCTGGGTCACTGTGAAAGTGATCAGCTGCTTACATGTACATCCTGTCTAGGCTACCCAAAATACTCATTTATTGCCACAGTACTGCATATTTAATGGACAATTAAATGTAAATGTAAATAACTACAAAAACAGAGATAGTTAGACACCAACTATCAGTGCAGCATTTCCAGCACTGTGTATGCTTTCATTTCATATCATAGAAGTACCAGAAGGTGTTTATTTGGTAAAATGTTTAATATCTTTATTAGCAAATAACATATATTCATAAACTTCCTGGAAAATAACTCACATTCACTCTGGTTTCCAGAGCCAGATCATGGTCAAATGGGGCCCTAGACAAGGTAATGGCTAGGGCCCCAGACGAGTAATTGGTCGGACACACAGAGCATCCCCCCACAGTCATTCCAGTGTCCCATTACTTGGCGATTTCTCCCCATTTACCATAAACACTGTTCAAACGTCTCAATGTGCATACTATTTTATTCTTTACTTCTACACTGATTACAGATATTTGGATTTAATGTAAAACTTTTATTTTAAATTTTATAGCACAAACACTGATAGACATTTGCTAAACAAAACAATACAGTCTCACAGTGAAAACAGACTTAACATTAACAGTAAACTTATCTGGCCTTGAAACTCACATTCATTGAAATGACATTGAAACCTACATTCAAAGAAAATTCATCTGACCAGTGGCGAAAAAAGTTTACCTTTGGGCTGTTTTCAAACCATAGGTACCTTGCACACATTTTTAGGACCATGCATACATGCATGTGCTCTCTGATTCACTTTACTGATTGTATTAAATTATATGTATTGTATAATACAGTACCAGAATGTGTTTTAAATGTGTAGTTTTGAACATTTTCCAGTAAGCAATGAAACAAAATGTAATACCCAATAACAAAACTGCCCATTTCAGAACATTTCAACCACAGGAGGCCACTCAGACTTTTGTCATTACAGTCCACCAATATCCATCAGTCAATGTGCACAATCTCTGCAGAGGTAAAGGTCATCTGAATATTTCCACATTAAAGAGATCTGTAACTAAAGAAGAGGTTGCTGGCAGCAAATGACTTTATATTTCAGTGTTTCATCTACAAATTCAGTGTTTGTTGCCCTTGAAGAAAAAATTGCCTATGTTGCAAACAAAATTGGTAAGCTGATAATATTGCAATAGGGAATGGATGGCAAACTGACAACAGGTTCATAGTTATTAGGCTTCTCATCCAAAGAAGGACACACTCAGGACTGCAGCACCCCCTCCACCAAAGTGCAACAAATTATCAGCAGTCCATCTACATGCTGTGGGAGTAAAACCCACAGCCTTCTGCATCAAAGGCAAGTATGGTACCTGTTGTGCAACTAACACTGCTTTTAAATTTTAAGCACAGCAGTGATGTCCATTTGCTAAACAAAACAGTTGCTCATTAAAAACAGACGTGGTATTTGCAGCAGTAAACTTCTCTACCCTTAAAGCTCACAATTCCTTGAAAATGCACTGAACCAAGTAAAACAACCCTCAACATCACCAGTTCCTCCCCTTGTAAAATAATTTCACTTCCTGTTACAACTTAAAATGAGTAACTAAAATTAACTAACTCTTATCACCACAGACTTTGAGTCTTATGAAACAGCTATGTTGTGCAGGAGGCAGAGCCAGATCATGGTCAAATGAGGCCCAAGACAGGGTATTGGATCAGGCTCCCCCCACAGTCATTTCTGTGCCCATTACTTGACTATTTCTCCCCAGTTGCCATAAACACTGTTCAAACCTCTCTGTGTGCATACTGCTTTCTGCTTTACTTTTACAATGCTTACAGATATTTGGATTTAATTTAAAACTTTTATTTCAAATTTTATAGCAGAAACACTGATAGACATTTGCTAAACAAAGCAATACAGTCTCACAATGAAATTAGAAATGGTATGAAAACTTCTCTGCCCTTGAAACTCACATTAATTGAAATGGCATTGAAACCCACATTCAAAGAAAATGTATCTGGCCATAGGCTCCTTGCACACATTTGTGTGTTCTTTGATTCACTTTCCTGATTGTATTAATTTATATTCTTCGTATAATACAACATCACATGATAGTATGTATTGTAAACAATGAAACAAAACTTATGAGCCAATAATGACAAAACTGCCCAATTTAGAACATTTCAACCATAAAGGCCACTGAAACTTCTGTCATTACAGTCCACTAATATCAGTCAGTATTATACACTATCTCTGCAGAAGTAAAAGTCATCTGAATAATTCCACATTAAAGATATTCTGTAACTAATAAAGAGGTTGCTGCTAGCAAACAGTTTTATATTTCATTGTTTTATCTATAAATTCAGTGCCTGCTGCCTTTAAAGAATAAATTGTCTACATTACATTAGAAAAATGGTAAGTTGGTAATGTTGCAATAGGGAATATATAGCAAACTGATAACAGGTTCATAACTATGCATCTCATCCAAAGGAGGACATACTCAGGACTGTAGTAGCTTCTCACCCCCCTTGAAGTCCAACACAGTATCAGCAGTCCATATACATACTTTGGGAGTAGAACCAACAGCCTTCTGCATCAAAAGCAGGAATGCTACCTGTTGTGCTACTACTACTAATTTTCAGTTCTATAGCACAATAGTGATAACATTTGCTAAACCAAACAGTTGCATATTGTAAACAGACTTAGCATGGGCAGCAGTAAACTTCTCTTCCCTTGAAGTTCGCAATTCACTGAAAAATGCACCTGAAACACATTTCTTTGAGAAGTGCACCTGAAACTGAGTTCCTTGAGAAATGCATCTGAAACTGAGTTCCTTGAGAAATGCACCTGGCAGTTTGGTGGTTGAGGTAAAGGATTCATGCTTTTGTTTCCTGTAACTAAGGTACAAGGTTTAAGCGTAAGCAAATTAACCACCTGCTATCTCTAATTAGGACATTTTACACACACACACACACACACACACACACACACACACACACACACACACACACACAGACAAACGCACTCCTTACATGTCCACCTGTGCTGTCTGCGCACGCACACTAGTTTTGTTCTACTCTGTGTGGAACATTCTGTCATTCCCATTCATCATCATATCTCTCTGTTGTTTCTTGTGCTTTATTTTCCTCAATATCACCCCCCCCCCCGTCCCATATGTTAGTAATGGCAAACATTGTAGTTTTGTTCTTCAGAATAAATACGTTGATGCAAAACACGTTCTTCCATAGACCTTATAAGTGAATTTGATTAGTTTTGGGATCTCACCTGAGATTTTGACCCTTCTTTATCATTATTTTTATATTTGTCTCTGATTTTGAGCAAGGATTTGAGAGCTTTATTCACCAAAAAAAGCAGTTTCATTTAGTTACCATTACCGCAAATGCAATCGCAGCCATGAGTATTACACGGTCACATTAACTAACTTCTGACTTCTCTTCCTAGCATTAGCAGCTGAATAAATCTTATTTTAATTTTCCCCGTTTTAAGTCTTAAAATAAAACAAAGCGTGATTGGCACAAGGAAACTACACAATTCTTCCACATCTAAACAAAGAAACTGGGAGACGAAATTACGTGAATGTACTAAGTTCGAGATTGCCTTTTCTCAAAATGTTTCCTTTTCTCAGATGTATGGCAGTCTCAGAGTTGGTATTTATAAGTTCAGGGGTGTGGCGGACTTGACAATGATAAGTTTAAAAGAGAAAAGCGATCTCCTCTCTTCTGTATTTTTGATGATTTGAGAACATTTCAGTATGAAACCGAGGCATGTCCCAGCTGGCATTGCCCGTAACTTGTTAGCAGGATTACTCTGGCTTCTGGAACATGATTGTACTGTGGAAATCAGCTGACAAGGAACAAATCCTCACAGTTCAATTGTGTTTCGGGAGACACCCTTGCAAGGCACAAACAAAAATATAAAATGGTAAATGGCAAGGCTGAAGAGCAGAACGTACCTCCAAAAGCAGTACAGTTGAGAGATGAATGGTCATAACAGGGCAGTTTAGCACCACTGGGAAATCAACCATCTGCCACTGATTGAAAAGGAAAAAATGTACACTCTTGGATGTACATTTTCCGATTTCAACAAAAGAATACTGTGTTTCTTTTCTTTTTTTTTCATGCTATGTATGTACAGTGACTTTAAAAAGGGGGAGGAGCACACCCCTGCGCCAGACCTAAATCTACCACTGAAACAGAATAATTGCTGCGGATGAATCTGGAAACAGCTCAACAGTCAAAATACAGAGGCAAAAACAACAGCACTTGAAAGTAGCTAAAAAGTGCAAAAACTCTGCAAATAAAACACAAATGTATCAGCAGCTCTTGTATATTATAAGGTAATGTGCAAAGCAGCACTGAAAAGTACTTATTTAGGATTGGAGGGATCTGGATTTTTCAGTAAGCCTCAGCAATCGATGACAAAGCTATGGAATAATGAGCCAATCTTTATACAGCATGAATGGAGACCAATCCTGGATCTTTCTGTCCTCAACACCTTTTTGAACATTTCAAAATTCAAGATGTTAACACTTGAAAGTCTTTTCCTTTGGTTTCCCAAAACTTTTTCTGGTTACCTTGGACCTCAGGTATGTCTACCTATGCATCTGCATTCATCCTCTTTACAGGAAATTCTTAAGATTCTTTATCTTGGAATTACACTTTCAGTCTACTGATTTGCCCTTTGGGCTTTACACTGTTTCAAGAATATTCACAAAGTGTGTAACCCCTATTGTAGCATTCTGCAGGATTGAAGGTATCCACACCTACGCTTACTGAGATGATTTTCTGATTCAAGCTACTTCCTTTCACAACATTCCACATGACTTATTTAACTATCATTCTCTTTTGGAATGTAGACTTCACTCTGCATTTCATTAGGTTCAGTCTTCTCCCTTCACGTTCTCTGATGTTCCTAGGTTGTCACTTTGACGCATCCTTTATGATGGCTTTTCTTTCTATAGACAAGATTTTATTCTTAACAGATTACTTTCTGTCCCTGACAAACCTATCTTTGATCTTTGCAAGAGAGATTCTGAGAGCCCTGGGACATACAGTCAAATGGAATATTCGTTAACCCCTAATATAATGTAGCTATTAAATTCAGTACACAGACTGTCAAAGATTCTGGATGCAAACACATTATTTATTAGAACAGTATCATGATAAGGAATAGCTCAATGTAGAGAGATTCAACAATATGAACAGATACAATCCCTTTTATACCTTCTAAGTAGAAAATACACAAATGAGTTCATACAAGGTTCATAGCTTTCTTAAGTTTATTGGAGAAAACTGGCAAATGAACCAAGGTATTGGGAGCAAATAACTAAAAAGAGAAAGGTAAAAGAGTAGGAAGAAGCCAAGAATGTGTTTGGTCTGCAGGTTAGAGATTGCCTTCCCTATCAAGGATTGATATCAGAGTATAGGCAAAGATAAAGAAATAGAGGGTCCTAAATGAAAGGCCAGCACTGGTACAGTTTGTAATATACTCTACAACAGAAGCTGCCATTAAAAAGGAATAATTAGTAGAGCATATAAAATATTGAATGATAATTATAAGTATCAATCATAGGAGCTTAGAAAGGATTGGTAAGAGACTGGATAAGCAATTCACAAAGAGACAATGGGGGAATTTACTGTGGATATAAAAAGTGTACACACCCCTGTTAAAATGCCAGGTTTTTGTGATATAAAAAAATAAGACTACAATAAATCATTTCAAAACTTTTCCCACCTTTAATGTGACCTATAACCTGTACAGTTCAATTGAAAAACAAACAAATCTATTAGGGGAAAAAATATAACAAATAAAAAAACGTACAGTAAGCTGGTTGCATAAGTATACACACCCTTAAACTAATACTTTGTTGAGTCAGCTTTTGATTTAATTACAACATTCAGTTTTCTTGGGTAGGGGTCTATCAGCATGGCACATCTTGACTTGGCAATATTTGCCCACTCTTCCTTGCAAAAGCGCTCCAAATCTGTCAAATTGCGAGGGCGTCTCTTGTGCACAGCCCTCTTCTGGTCACCCCACCGATTTTCTATTGGATTTAGGTCTGTGCTCCATTTCAAAACTTTAATTTTCTTCTGGTGAAGCCATTCTTTTGTTGATTTGGATGTATACCTGGGGTCATTGGTGTGTTGAAAGGTGAAATTCCTCTTCATCTTCATCTTTCTAGCAGACGCCTGAAGGTTTTGGGCTAAAAGTGACTGGTATATGGAACTGTTCATAATTCCCTCCACCTTGACTAAAGCCCCAGTTCCAGCTGAAGAAAAGCAACCCCAAAGCATGATACTGCCACCACCATGCTTCACCGTGGGGTTGGTGTTCTTTTGGTGATGCAAAGTGTTGTTTTTGTGCCAAACATACCTTTTGGAATTGTGGCCAAAAAGTTCAACCTTGGTCTCATCAGACCATAACACATTTTCCCACATGCTTTTGGGAGACTTGATGTATTGTTTTGCAAATTTTAGCCAGGCCTGGATGTTTTTCTGTGTAAGAAAAGGCTTCCATCTTGCAAGCTTACCCCATAATGTAGACATATGGAGAATATGGGAAATTGTTGTCACATGTAGTACACAACCAGTACTTGCCAGAAATTCCTGCAGCTCCTTCAGTGTTGCTGTAGGTCTATTGACAGCCTCCCTGACCAGTTTTCATCTTGTCTTTTCATCAATTTTGGATGGACATCCAGTTCTTTGCAATATCACTGTTGTCCCATATTTTCTGCACTTTTTGATGACTGTCTTCACTGTGTTCCATGGTATATCCAAATCTGTGGAATTTTTTTTTACCCTTCCCCTGACTGATATCTTTCAACAATGAGATCACTTTGATGCTTTGTAAGCTCTCTGAGAACCATGCATTTTACTGTAGCAGACAACTAAGTAAATGTCAGAAAAATCCTACTAGGACAGCTGAACTTTATTTGGGGTTAACACATACAAAAAACAGCAGGTGGATCCAGAAACGATAGCAAGACTTGTAGATGAACCCGTCTTTAATTCACAAAAAATAAGGACATAAGCGCTTTCTTAGTATCACTACTTCATCAGATGTAAATCACATTAACAGAACCCCTCCTTAAATACCATTGAAATAAGTCACATGTATCACATCATTTGTAAATTAAAGAGACAAGCACTATAAGCAACAACACTTAAAAACATGAAAAACTGTTATAAACATTATTTCATACCATAATTAATACATCAATATCTAAAATAATTCATTAAAACAATAACATTCACAGAAGCACACATAAAAACATGTGCAAATAACACTTCAAAGCACTAATACATAACATACTACCTAAAACAATTCATTTCTTCTTAAGGGCTCTAGCCTTGAGTTTAGGTCTCAGTGGAACTCTGTCATTCAGGCCATGCCCAAAATCCCCCCTCATCCTAATTATCCACTTCGACTCCCAACTGCTCTGTTTGATTCCTAATATCTCCCTTTCTATTACTTTCTATAACTTGTCCAATTACTAAAAATTTAAAATAATGTGTTGTGTCAGTCTCAGATACATATTTAGAGAGATCACTCACTGTATCATTCTTACTTATGTGGTAGTAGTGTTCCCTAATTCTGTCCTTTAATGCTCTATCCGTCTTACCAATGTAGAATTTTTTTACATGTGATACAGTGTGCCAAATAGACAACATGGAGAGTATTGCATGAGGCTTGAACACTGAACCTATAAATTCTACCCTGATCGGGGTGACTAAACACCCCACTACTCTCTATATATTTACAAGCTTGGCAATGTCCACACACTGAGGTACACCCCCCATGTACACTAAACTGTTTCTGTTTGGGGTAACATAACCGTCTCCTAAGAGAACACATATATTTTATAAACAAATGATGGTCTTACATCAACTATGTCAGTGATATCACTATCTGTAGACAAAACTCTGCAATGTTTCTCTATAACTTCCTTGTAAAGTCTGACATCTCTGGAGTAGGACAGACAGACTTTCATTCCACTGTCCCTACCCAATTCTTTTCCAGGTCTCTTCTCATACTTCTCTCCAAAATAAGGCCTGGCTCTAGTATCTCTTAACCTAACTACCTGTTCAATGTTTTCATTGATCTCATGATGTTTGCATCCCCTTGATACTAATGCATCTTTCAGTAGCCCAGTCTGTATGTTAAAGTCAGATTCTCTCACACTTAATCTAGAAGCCCTGAAAGTCTGACTCCTGATCACACTTCTGAAGACATGTGGTGGATGCATACTTTCTTTATACAACAGATGATTGCAGTGGCAAGGCTTCTTATGTAATTCTATATAAATATGTCCATCAGTATCACAGATTACTCTAACATCTAAAAAATCCACAAAAGAAGTGGGTATATTACATGAAAACCTCAAATAAGAAGTAGTCTCATTCAAATAATTAATAAAATCATATAACATGGATTCAGTACCATCCCAAATGAGGAAGACGTCGTCCACAAACCTACGGTAGAATACGACCTGTGCTTTAAATGGTCCCTCACAAATAAACCTTTGTTCCCAGACATTCATCACGACATTGGCATAGCTATGGGCACATGAAGTGCCCATAGCTGTGCCATGTCTTTGCCAATAGTAATGCCCATTAAATAAAAAGACATTATTATTCAAAATACACTCCAATAATTGACATATTAATCTTATCTTGATACTACCAAAATTTGTGTGTTGTGACAAAAATTGCTTAGTGCTGGATAAACCCTCCTTATTTGGGATGACAGTGAATAAAGAAGTAACATCAAGTGTCACTAAATGCAACATTGGCCTTTTTCCGTACAACATCAGAAAGGAATACAAATCATTTAAAAAAATGTTGGGTGTCACGTAAGATATTAGGGCATGTGTTCAATACTATCCTTAATTGCTTCTGTGCATAAATGGAGGCTGGCTCTGTACACCAGTTCCTCCCTGCTACTATGGGTCGAAATGGTGGGTTTGCGGGATCTTTGTGTATTTTGGGCAAGCCCTGAATGACAGGTATCAATGCTTCCCTCACTATGAGTAATATACTTGTCAACTAGGTCATTATCAAAGTCATGCAACAGAGTATTGTATAAGTCCTTTATTTGACCAAAAAGTTCATTAATCTCGGTTTGTGCATACTTAATAAACAGCTGCATGTACTTGCAGCTACACTCTAAATTAACCATTTGCCATTCACTTAGCAGTTGTGGTATGGCATTCCCTTGTGCAGGCATTAACAAAACTCTCAGTCCTCTTGGAACTTTTTTCTCTTGTAGACAAACCTCTAAATGAAAATTGTGGTACTGCGGTCTTATTAATTTAAACATGCTGCTTTCAATAAGTTGAATTTTAGTCTTTAAAGCAGCAATATCCACAGGGACATTAAAAGAGGTACAGTCAGTATCACTAGCACAAAATAAAGGGTTTGACTGACCCTCAAGCATAGTAAAAAATCTTACTGTGGTGTGCTCCATTTCCACTTCATTATTTCTGGGTGTGTAGTCCAGTTCAATTATATCATTAGTGCCTTCAGCCATCTCCTTGCTCTGGTCGGTGCAATAAAAACCTTGTAACAAACAAATAAAAATGATCACCAACCACAGTGAACACCAAGGTCCTTCCAAACAAATGTTCAACACATACAAAAAACAGCAGGTGGACCAAGAAACGACAGCAAGGCTTGTAGATGAACCTGTCTTTAATTCACAAAAAATAAGGACATAAGCGCTTTCGCAGTATCACTACTTCATCAGATGTAAATCACATTAACAGAACCCCTCCTTAAATACCATTGAAATAAGTCACATGTATCACATCATTTGTAAATTAAAGAGACAAGCACTATAAGCAACAACACTTAAAAACATGAAAAACTGTTAAAAACATTGTTTCATAACATAATTAATACATCAATATCTAAAATAATTCATGAAAACAATAACATTCACAGAAACACAAATAAAAACATGTGCAAGTAACACTTCAAAGCACTAATACATAACATACTACCTAAAACAATTCATTTCCTCTTAAGGGCTCTAGCCTTGAGTTTAGGTCTCAGTGGAATTCTGTCATTCAGGCCATGCCCAAAATCCCCCCTCATCCTAATTATCCACTTCGACTCCAACTGCTCTGTTTGATTCCTAATATCTCCCTTTCTATTACTTTCTATAACTTGTCCAATTACTAAAAATTTAAAATAATGTGTTGTGTCAGTCTCAGATACATATTTAGAGAGAGCACTCACTGTATCATTCTTACTTATGTGGCAGGTGTGTACCCAAGAAGACTGAATGCTGTAATTTAATCAAAAGGTGCTTCAATAAAGTATTAGTTTAAGGGTGTGCACACTTATGCAACCAGCTTATTGTACATTTTTTATTTTTTATATTTTCCCGTAACAGATTTGTTTTTCAGTTGAATTGTACTGGTTATAGGTCACATTAAAGGTGGGAAAAGTTTTGAAATGATTTATTGTGGTCTCATTTTTTTATATCACAAAAACCTGGGATTTTAACAAGGGTATGTACACTTTTTATATCCACTGTATCTATATCTCCCAAATATGCAACAAAGGATCTTTGCCTGGAAATGTTTACATAGGTATTTTTATACCCCAAGTAGACTCCAAATAATTTTTTCCTCAGGTGGATAGCAAATGTTGGAGGTGTGACAAGCAAGAAAGAGGTGGCTGTGAACATGTTTTTTGGGAGTGTAGTGAGATGGTGGATTTTAGGGATTCCCTGTGGACTGCTGTGTCAGAGATGCTGGCTGAGCAGATCGTATTGACTGGGGAGATGATGTTTTTGAGCTATGATACAGAATTGGAATTACCTAGACATAGTAAAGCCTTGCTGAGTCTAATTCTGGTGACTGCGAGAAAAGCAGTTACTAGAAAATGTAAATGAAAGCCTAAACCAAGTGTACTAGAAGTAGTGAATATAGTAACAGAGACAAAACAACTGGAAGTGGGAATTTTAAAAATGGTAGGCACAAATTACATAGGAAAAATGGGAATTGTAGGAAGAATACATACAGGGGAGAAATGAGGTTTAAAAGAAGGCAGGACTTGAATGAGCAATGTAATGTTTGACTGACAGTGATTAGGTAGATTATAAGTGATATATAATGGGCAGCCACGGTGGTGCAGCGGTTAGCGTTGTTGCCTCACAGCAAGATGTTCTCTGGTTCGATCCTCGGCTGGGGTGCCTTCTCTGCGGAGTCTGCATGTCCTCCCTGTGGTCGCGTGGGTTTCCTCCGGGTACTCCGGTTTCCTCCCACATCCCAAAGACATGCTGTAGGTGGATTGGACACTCTAAATTGGCCCTAGGTGTGCGTGTGTGTGCCTTCTGTGGAAGGTTGGGCACCGGGCTGGCAACTCGACACTGTAAAACTCCACTGCCAATCATGAGCGGACAGGTGTTCCACTGTGGCAACCCCTAACCAGGAAAAGCCGAAAGAAAAGACTTCCCTTACTATGGAACAGGGATCCATATAAGACAGAGCCCCTCACTATCACTCTTCAAGAGGAACCTTGATGAGTGGATGGGTAACAGAAAGTTCACACCGGGGATCACACGAACAGCACTACTAGATAGGGGCCAAGGGTACTAGCTGCTAGTACAAGGGTCTAGGGAACTACTAAAGGGGCGGTGAATACCGCACAACGTGGCTGGGCTAATATATGCCTTCTGGCAGATAGCCCAGTACCAACCTATGAACCTATAAGAAGAAGGTAAGTGATGTAATGTTTGCGGGTCTATAGTTAAAGAATGAAAGTTACAAAGTGTGAATGCTCAGATGAGCGAAAATGCCGCAACTCGAAAACTTTAATGTGGGGGGGCTGCGCCCCACCAACCCCTCTGCTAAATATATATATTCCAACTCCAAGATTGCACTGCAGTGAAGAAAGGGCAAATATTCTGATCTTCACTGTACTGCCTTAAAAAAAAAAAAAAAACAAGTTGCGGCATTTTCGCTCATCTGAGCTTTCGCACTTTGTAACTTTTGTTCTTTCAATATGTAACCAATGTTTGCAACTAGGATTATGTCAATATGGTTTGTGATGTAAAATGCTTGTAGCCGGGATTATGTCAGTATGGTTTGTTTTTATTTCTATAAATGTATGATTGCCTTTGCCATACGTGATAATGTAAGAAAGATGTTTCTTTAAAAAAAAAAAAAAAACTATTCTCATGACATTCATCATTTTGTCTTATTTTTCAATCCCACTTAGTTACAGAAGACCCTACTTTTTAGGTTAAGTCAAGGGCATTAATCCATGCATCTGTCTATGCAAAAATAAGAGAAAACATCTCATCTCTACATATAGTATAACCAGTGCGCTTTTATACCCCATCCCCCACCCAACAACCCAAGATTAAATTTGCTTTTGTCCAGTTTTTCTTTTTATATTGTAATGTGTATATTTCTTAAAACTAAAGTAAACAAATAATGAGAAAGTACTTGTTTACTTTAATATCTTTATCAGATATATCAGTCACTGAAAAAACACATCCTGTTGTTAGTGACCTTCAAAGCATTAATGACATAAAGTGTGGTATATGCTTTACAGTACACCCACAAATTTATCAAAGTCAACAAAAGTCCAGTCTTTCTCATCCACTTTTACCTAAGCAATTTATCACAAATGTGATTAATTCTTTATAATCACACATTTATTCACCAATTTCAGTGCTCCTAGTCTTCTTCCAATCCATTTCCATCTCCCAACATCTGACTCTTGTTCAGGTACTCCCAATTCTCATAATCAACTCCTGTGCTTTTTTCTGTGTCTCAGGCATTTTCCTTTGGAAGATCAGAAAACGTTTCACTAGCAAAGTCTCTCTCTCTCTCTCTCTGTGAGCTTAAGGATCAGATGAAAGAGAAGCAGAGTCCCCGTCTGTGGGGATGGCTCACTTTTTGTTGAATAAACTTGTATTCCCCCCATAGCCTGTTCTACATCAAAAAATGTCTTTGATCCCCCAGGAAAAAAATATTCTGAAGACAGCTGAATATAGTAGCTTGAATCTCATACCCACTTCTCAATGTTTCCTGATTACTGGGATAACTTCTTCTCTTCTCCCTTGTGTATAGTGAATAACCATTTTCCCCAAACACTGTACTGTTTCCAGTTTTTAATATTTTACCCTTCTGCCACAGTTTTGCCAGGATCAACTCTTTCTACTGGTATGATTGCATATTTGCTAATACATGTTTTCGCTGCTTTCTCATGGCCATGTTTGGAGCATATATTCGATGTACCCTTTCAGTTAACAAATCTTGTTGTGGAATACCAGTCCATTTGCTTATCTGTGCTTTTATAAAATTAATACAGTCTGTTCCTTCCAGTTTTTCTGGTACAGCAGAAAATCTCAGGTTTTCTCTGCATGTTGTATCTTCTAACTCTACCATCTTTTGAAATAGCTGTACTTGAGCAGTCTCATACTCAGCCAGCCTCTTCTTCATTTCAGCATCTTATTTTTTGCAGTTTTATCAGCTCACTTAAACAGCTTAACACTTCTTCAATTTTCCAGCCTTTTGTTAATTTGAGTTGAGATATTCCTTTAGTGTTTTATTTATTTTAATCAGCTCTGAGTACATTCGATTTATTTTTTCATTGTCATAACCATTGTCAATGGTCAATTGGTAGTACACTTGCCTTTTGTGCCGAAGGCTGTGAGTTCTTGTCCCACACCAGGTAGATTGATTGCTGACATTGTAGTGCAGTGCAAGGGGATGCTGCACTCCTTGAGTGTGTTGCCCTTCAGTTGATACATTAAACCAAGACCCCATCTGTCTGAGTTGGTGCTAGCTCAGGTGGATGTAAAAGATCTCATGACATCTTTCAAAAAAAGTAGGGGTTCTTTATTGATTATCACAACTTATTTACATTATTTACATAATATACATTATTTACAATTATTTTACATTGCTCATCTACCATATAATGGAATCCCATATACCTTAATAATTTCCCCAATCCTTTTTGTTTCCACAATCAAAAGCATATTTTCTTCAAAATTTCAGACATTACCCATTTCCCATTAAATTTAATTTCATTCAGTCTTTCATTCCATATTGCCCACAAAACGTAAAACAATTTTTTTAACAATCTCTTTTACCTATTTTTGTTTTTTGTTGCCATAGTACCCATATTATATCATGTTCTTATTTATATATTCAGCACTTTTGAAACCTTTCAATATCTTATCTTTACATACTTTTCCCCATAATTCTTTCACTCATGAGCAATTCAGAAAAAACATGTTTCATTGTTTCAACATCCTCTCAATAATTACACAACCTTTCTAGTATTTTTGTAAGGCATATTGGCTTTAACAGGCAATTTGCCTATTGTCAATCTTCACATAAAATCATTACATTCATAAATTTTTCTACACCATATACATCTTATTATAATTGCATTTCTCTCCTCATTTCCTAAATGCTTCCATTGTATATGAAATAATATTCATTCATTATATTTGAATACCATTATTTTCTGTTTTTCCTGTATTTTTTATATCCAGTCTCCTTAAAAAGATTTTATTCTGATACTTTTTTATATCTTCATTTACAGAATTTTGCATCTTTTTTCTAAACTTATTCTTTCCTAGAAATTCTTATATTTATCTTTCATTATGGCATTTATTAAATTCTTAACTATTTCTTTTAATCCTAACAAGACTTTATAAAGATTCAGCAAAGCTGCATGAAGAACTGGGTTAATTAACATAAAAAATCCTTTTTCTAATTGGATTTAGTCTGGATCCCCATATGAATGAGTATATAATAGCTCTTTTTCATACTTCTATGATATGATATAAACACCTGCTAAATAAGCAATTATACCCAAGAGAACAGAATTTATTAAGTACACTTTTTGTATACGACAGTCTATATGACTTCCAAAACATACATATCTCTTAATTTCAGTATTATTTTCTCCAGTTGTTTTCCTCTATGCATGTTTGTCTCATATCTTATCCTTAATATATCTACAACCTCATCATTAAATTGAATCACTTCTGTGTTATCAGTTGACATAGTTCTACTACTGTTGTCTTTATTAATACATAATCCAAACATTTTTAAATACTGATTTAATTTTCTGATTCCTTCTTCCATCCATTACTTATTCTTCATAACTAAAACACTATCATGAGCGGGTCACCTTCAGATGCCCGAAATCGCATTTCACCGACACGGAATCCGATGGGTCGAAAACACCGACAACGCAGATGACCGACAAGGTGAGAACCCGACGGACTCGGTAAGTGTGCGATAGAATGAGGAATTTAGTGTTAGGGAGCGGACAGGTAAGTGTGCGATAGTGAGGGACTGTGGGTTTAGGGGTGGGTTAAGTGAGTTAGGGTGCAGGTAGGGTGTGTGTGCGATAGTGAGGGACTGTGGGTTTAGGGGTGGGTTAAGTGAGTTAGGGTTAGGGTGCAGGTAGGGTGAGTGTGCGGTAGTGTCGGATCTTGGGGTTAGGGGTGGGTAAGTGAGTTAGGGTTAGGGTGCAGGTAGGGTGAGTGTGCGGTAGTGTCGGACCTTGGGGTTAGGCGTGGATAAGTGAGTTAGGGTTAGGGTGCAGGTAGGGTAAGTGTGCGGTAGTGTCGGACCTTAGGGTTAGGGTTTGGGTTAGGGATAGTGGATATGTTATGTAGTGTACTGTGTTGTTTATGTGTAGTGTGTTGGTGTAATGGTATTCAGTGTTTTGCGTTGTCGGTATTTTTTGTTGTCGGTCTTTTGGTGTCGGTGATTTGTGTGTCGGCGGTTTGGCGTTTCGGGCATCTGAAGGTGATCCTCATGAGCATAAGTAAGAATTATTGGAATTTGTATTTCTTCTGTTATTTTATATATTGCCATTTTCAACACTGTATTCATTTTACTAACAACTACATTCATAACTAACGCAAATAAAATGCTGCTTGCTGGACATCCCTGCCTTAATCCCACAATCTATTTTTATTTCTTGAATTAACCACTCATTTAATATCACTCTCACATTATTATTCTCATACACTGACGTAGGTATTTTTATTATGTTGTCACCTATACTACAACCTCTTAATATATTCTATAAAACATCATATTGTATTACATCAAATGCTTTTCTTACATCTCCTAGCATAACTTTATATGTTCTGTAGTCCTATCTCGCCTTCATTCTTACATATCGGCTCCGACTCGGCCGATTACAAAGCTCAAAGTCTCTTAGTTGGCTCGTGGCTAAGTAGGTATCCCATAGTGCACTAGTACAATCCCCAGATCTCATTTTCACGTCTACGAGTTCAGAAGTGCTTCTTGCTTGGCCATGGCTAAATTCAAAACGTTTTCTTTATTATTCGTAATTTACTGATATTTCTTGATATATTTAGCTAGTTATACTTAATATTAGTGATAGTTTTTTCATAGGTAATATATAAAAGTGTTTTTTGCTATTTACTTAGTTTTTGAGAACTTGTTGGCCGTTGGGCCCTTGTTCTCTGTATGTTATCCTGTGTGCTAGTTTTCCAATACAGTTAATATTTATGTAGGTCTGCGTTTGTGTTAGGACCTTGTTTCTCATATTTTCATACATTAATAATTGTGTGCAGTGTTGTGTGCTTGTTTTGACACAGTTAATATTTCCGTACGTCCACGTTTGTATTAGGACCTTGTTTTTCACATTTTATACATTAATAATTGTGTGCAGTGTTGTTTGCCTTGCCTGCTGCATAAGATTCTGTTTTTTTCTGACTTAGCTTCTGCCTCCTTTCCAGCTAGGTTTGTTTAAATTAGAGGATCTAGTCCTCTGTTTTAACTTTGAATTTTTCTAACACGACTAGGCCTATTTAAGTTAGAGGACCTAGTCCTCATTGTGTTGGTGTGCACCTGTCTTAGGGTGAGGCCTGTTTAAATTAGAGGACCTTGTCCTCCTTCTTACTGTTTCTTAGAGCTCTTATAGCCAAGTTTAAAGAGTCCAAAGACCATAAACCCTCAGGGTTTAAAAAATTCATTAAGTGCTCCCAAAAGATGTCGATTATAGATGGCCATAGTAATTGCGTTTATTGCCTCAGAGCCATTCACCTGCAGGAAACTTCTTCCTTTTGTCACTCCTTTAGCTCCAGAGTTTTTCAGGAGCGAAAGAACAAGTTAATTCTGAAAGGTCTTTTTAAGCCTTCCTTCGGGGAAGACTTAGCAAGCTCTTCTTCATCCTGAAAGTCCCATTCATCTAGAAAAGAGAAGGTCAAGTCAGCCAAGAGACATTCTCTGGCGCTGACTGTTTTGTCTGAACCTCCTCAGAAAACATTAAAACTGGATAAAGCTTCTACCTCTTCGGCTCCACTGTCCTCGGAGCTGTTTGTAGTGGTCTACCTCTTCGGCCCCAAGCCTTTCGGAGCTGACTACTGGAAAATTGCATCAGAGCCAGTCCAGAGATCTTTTGCCAGTATCCCCAACTTTATGATCTCCCATTTTGAGATCCAGGTTACCTGCCCTGTCATCCAGATCCTCCAAGAGCCTTTCAGAAGAAGATGTGGAGAAAGTAGTGCTTAGACTCTTGAAGTTGACTGCTTTGCCCAAATTGTTGTTGGCTCCAACCATGTCGGTTCCAGAGCCATCTCAGACCATTCTCCCTGTTGTAGTTCCTCCTCTGAGATGAGTTGGGCCTTCGGTGCTGGAGATTTTGGTGCCGCTTGTTGTGGAACCCTCGGTTCCAGCTCCCCTTGTGGCTGTCTTGGAGCCGAGTTCCACTCCGACACCTACAGTGCCGTCCGTGGTGTCTAGGAGCCAAAGCTTACTGGTTGGCTGTGACAGGGACACTTGGACACAAACCTTTTCGGTGCCGAGTCTCCCTTTCGGTGCGTTAGCTAGGGTGAGTTCGGACCCTACATCCATGTCGGAGACGGTCGCTCTGGAGCCGAGGACTACCTCCATTTCCTCGGAAACGGGGCTTTCTTCAGAGCTGGAGAGATATGCATTTGAAATTATGAGGAGCGTGCTGTCTCGCTCGTCAGCTCCGAGCAAGGGTACCGATACTCTTCCCCCTCAAGCGTGGATCTCTGTCTCAGCACCTTCTCTCTCTCTGGGCAGCAGAGACCTGCAGCCTCAGGAGCCCCCATTGTGTGGCCCCCAGTCTTCCGAGACCTCCCCAGAATACCCTTCTGAGGAGCCCCCTCGAAAGAGGACATGCAAGAGGAAGCATGTAGACTCCCCGGATGAGTCTGTCACCTCAGACACTGACTTCGAGGAGTTAGAAGGGTCCCCCAAGTCATCCTCTGATGATGTCTCCTTTGTAGACCTTCTAGAGATCCTAAAGCAGAGAGGCGGCTGGCCCACTGTCACACCTTCTGATGAGGAGTCAGTGCACCTGAAGGCTTTCGGGTCTCAAACTTCATCCTCTTGGGTGTCTCCACCTTTTGATGAACTCTTGGACCTCGTTAGTCGAAAGGTGTGGGAAACTCCTGATGCCATGGAGCCAGTCCCCAGAAGACCCAACAAATTTCTCTCGGCACCAAAAGTGAAAGAATTTTTGACCAAGGGTGTGCCTGTAGATACCATGGTGGTGGCGGTGGCCACTAAGAGGGAACTAGTGGAGACTTCTTCATCTGTCCATCCACCGAACAAGGAGTCTCAAACGATGGATAGATATGGGAAGTGTATCTTTTCTTCAGCGGCTTTTACCCACAGATTGCTGAACTATCTCACACATTTTACTAGACTTCAGAGAGATCTCCTCAAGGAGTTAGGAGATACTCTTCAAGGTACATCTACTGAAGGAGTCCCTGAGAAGGTGACTGCTCAGTTGTCCACCTTAAATTCCATCGTGAACTCCTCCATGAGGCTGATCTCCTATGCAGCCGACAGAGCGAGCAAGACATTGGGTTCGGGAGTTTCCCTTAGGAGACACTCCTGGATGTGCTTATGTAATTTTGCAGAGCCTTTCAAGTCTACCTTTACCAACACCCCCTTTAACGGTTCTTCTGTGTTTGGACCTAAGGTAAAAGATACACTCACCAGGTGCAAACAAGAAGGGAAAACTCTCTCTGCCATGGGAGTACATTTTACCGTTCCTTCTAGACCATATCCCAAGGGTCAGAGAGGTGGTAAAATGTGGTTCAAGAAGTCCCAGAAATTTTTCCCGGATGGACAGGGTGATTCCTCCTTCAGAGGCAGAGGAGGAGGAGCTAATGGGAGACATCACCCTAGAGGCAGGGGGGTCCACAAAACCAGGGTGGCTGCGATTCCTTTCGAGGCCTTCCCTGTCAGCGCTCCTGATGTGGAGCCCGGCTGTGCTTCTCTGGAGCTAGTCAGGGGTTGCTTATCTTTGTATCCAGAAGCTTGGCTAAACATCACCCAAGACAAATGGATATAAAGAAGAATCACCAGAGGATACTCCATACCCTTTTTTCTTCCACCCCACACTTCCAAGAAGATCCCAGATGTTCCACCCAATCACAGGGATCAAGCAACTGTAGAAGTGCAAATGTTGCTTTCAAAGAGAGTCATCGAAACCTTCACTGCAAACAAGATAGGATTCAGAACTTACTCCAGATTCTTTTTAGTGCCAAAATGAACAGGGGACTAGAGGCCCATATTGGACCTCAGCAAACTAAATGAATCTGTAAAGAAAGCCAAGTTCCAGATGGTGACACTGCAGTCTGTACTCCCTCTGTTAGGGAAAGACAATTGGATGTGCTCCATAGACCTCCAAGATGCGTACTACCATATAAAAATGGACAGAGCATCAAGGAGTCATTTACACTTCCAGCTGGGAGCCAGTCATTACCAGTTTCGTGCTCTGCCCTTTGGTCTCACCACAGCCCCCAGGGTGTTCACCAAATGTATGGTGGTAGTGACAGCTCACCTGAGACCTGGATTCCAAGTGTTTCCTTACCTGGACGACTGGCTCCTGAGCGCCACCACCAGGCACCTACTCCTACAAGCCAGAGATTCAACCATCCAGTTCTGTTCCCAACTGGGGATTACAATAAATTGGGAAAAGTCTGCCTTATTGCCCTCTCAATTTGTGACTTTTATAGGCGCAGAAATAGACACAGTCACCATGCTAGCTCTTCTTCCTGTAGACAGAATTCAAAACCTCAGACAACAAATTCACAGTTTGCTTCCTCTACAGAAAGCCAAGGCAAAGACAGTGCTGAAACTCTTAGGGACCATGGCTTCTACCATAAATCTAGTCCCACTAGCCAGATTGCATATGCGAAGTCTTCAATGGCTTCTATTTTCCCAGTGGTCTCTTCAACTACTGCCTCTATCTCACTATATCCTCATAACAGAGTAGTGCAAAAAGGACCTTCGTTGGTGGATTCAGCCCGATCAGCTGACAACAGGCACTTCATTCCTCCCTCGCCAACTCATTGCTACTGTGACCACGGATGCCTCACAGATGGGGGGGGGGCATTATCTAGGCAGGACTGTCCAAGGCACATGGCAAGATCATGAGGCTCACCTGCATATCAATGTCCTAGAGATGAGAGCAGTGCTTCTAGCATTGCAAGTACTTCACAACTTTCTTCTTCTAGGGACTATAGCGATCCAATCAGACAATATGTCAGTGGTATTGTATCTAAACAAGCAAGGAGGAACCAGATCTTACCCCCTTTGTCGAGAGGCTCTTTGTGTTTGAAAGTGGGTGATATCTTCCCAACGCTTTCTAATAGCAATGCATATCCCGGGGACAACCAGTGTGATAGCCGACAAGCTCAGCAGGGCAATATTGATGCCTCACGAGTGGTCTCTGAATCAGGAAGTAGCAGAACAGATCTTCCGCAAATGGGGACAGCCTTGCTGCAATCTCTTTGCCAGCCCGATCAACACCAAATGCAGCAGCTATTTCTCCCTTATCCCCCCTCTGGGGGAGTCACCAAAAGACGCACTTGTTCACGAATGGCGCCTGGGATTCCTTTATGCAATCCCTCCCTTTCCGCTCATATCCAAAGTGATCCAGAAAGCAAAGTTCTTGGGAAGCAAAATGATTCTCATCACTCCTTACTGGCCTCGCCAGATTTGGTTCCCCTTTCACGGGCCTCATCTACTAAACAATCCATGGACTCTGGACCCAGTTCCAGACCTCTTGACACACATGTCAGGCTCCCTTCACCCCTGCCTGCACACTTTCAACTTGACAGCGTGGCTGCTCCACTTCTATCCCTAGTCAGGCTTCATGAATTTTCATCTGCTGTGACCCACATCCTTACATCTTTGCATAAACCTTCCACTAGGAAGTTATACAGTAGCAAATGGAGAAGATTTTTCTGTCTGGGCAAAAGACAAAATGTAGATCCTTACACAGCATCCATCCGTGGTGTTAGAATTTTTGTCTGAACTTTTCCATCAGGGATCAGCTGCTGCCACAATTAGAGTCCAACTGGCAGCAATATCTAATTTTCATTTGGGACAACATGAGCCTAATCTGATGTTCCACAGATTATGTAAAACCTTCCTTAAAGGCGCTACTTTGCTGAGATCTCCCTTTCAGGAACCTGTACCTCTTTTGATCTAAATTTTGTTCTGTCCAAACTAATGTCCTTGCCTTTTGAGCCCGCACATTCGTGTCAACTGTAATTTCTGTCTTGGAAGACTTCATTTCTAGAAGCTATCACATCAGCTAGACGGGTATCAGAGTTACAAGCACTGTCAATCAAGCCTCCTTATTTGATTTTCCACAAAGACAGAGTTTCCCTTCATACAAATCCTTCCTTTATCCCTAAAGTTTGTTATCAGACTAATTTGAACCAAACTATCAAACTGCCTGTATTTCTCCCTAACCATTCCAACACTACAGAATATAAATTTCATCAACTTGATGTTACAGGCAGTTATGGTTCTACCCTCACAGGACTAAGGAACTTAGAAAATCAGATCAATTGTTCATGTCCTTTTCTGAGTCTAGAATATGTCTGCCAGTCTCTAAAGTAATTGATTTGTAACTGTATTTCATTTATTTACTCCTCCAATGGAAAGATCCTACCGTTCAACATTAAGGCTCATTCCACAAGATCCCTGTCTACATCTGCTGGCTTTCAAGTCAGAGTTCCAATTGACAGTATTTGTGCATCAGCAACTTGGGCTACCCCTCATACCTTTGTTACTCATTACAAACTGGATTTGACCTCCAGGGGTAGAGCCTTCTTTGGTTCCATGGTACTCAGGAGTATATTCCCCGTGAGCCACCCAAGAAAAAGGTGCTAGGGACGCTGTCCCATATGTAAGAATGAAGGCGAGATATGACTACAGAACATAAAGAAGTTATGTACTCACCATAACGTTCCATGTTTGTAGTCCATCTCACCCTTCATTCTTATGAACCTACCCCCCATCATGGAAGGATCTGGAGACAGGATAGTGTTGTCTTTGGTAGGGTGGAGACCTTTCATTATTGTTGTTCTTTCTGGATAACCTTTTCTATTTTTCTGTAGTTAGCAGCAAATAAGATCTGGGGGTTGTATTAGTGCACTATGGGATATCTACCTAGCCACGAGCCAACTAAGAGACTTTGAGCTTTGTAATCGGATAAGTCAGAGCCAAGAATCGGCTCCGAACCCATATGTAAGAATGAAGGGCAAGATGGACTATAAACATGGAACATTATGGTGAGTACATAACTTCTTTTTTCCATCTCTTTTTTATAAAGCAAGGTCGTCTAGTATCCAAACAAACCATTTCCAGATGGGTATCCCTTGCCATCCCTTTGTTATTCCTTCCATAGTACATTTCTCTTAGCTAATGTCACAGCTTTTCTTACAAGAGCTTTAGCTTGTTCAGGTATTTTGTTTTCAAAGGGTTTGACTGCAGACCCATAATAGAGGCAACTACTTCATCTTCCATTCATACTTTTAGAAAACATTAAAAGACCGATGTCTTTCTAGCTCCAGCACTTGGATTTGCCAGAAACATACTTAAAGTGTTATTGGATTCTAGTTCTGTGTATCTTGCTTCCTCACAGTCTACCTACAAATTTTGGGAATTTCCAATCTGTCAGCATAACTGCAAAAGTGATCTAGTGATGATCATAGTACAGTTGTGTAAGAACTTACAGAAGTAGATGTTCAGATGTTATCACTGTTGTGGTATATGGCTCCCTCCTTTCATCCCACTGGTTTCTCATTTCCCTTTTGGTCGAGGTGGAATCCCCATTGCCTATTCTTCCCCCTTAACTTCTGATTGAATTTATCTTCTGGATAACAAGTCCCAGCATTTTCTGGAGCAAGAAAGTTCTTGGAATTTTATCCCTTATGTACCGGCACGTAGTCCTTTCTCCTAGCTGAAACTGTGGATATACAGCATGAGAGGAAAGAGTACCTAAACTTTGGCATGCTGACTGGACGTACGGTATCCTTAGCAAGATATACCCCATTTGTCAGCATTACTGCAACAGTGATATATTCAAACATCTACTGGTTTAGCAAGTCCTGATACAGCTGTAGTTTCTTCTAAATGATGTTGGAGTAAATGTGCAGAATTCCTTAACATTCTTAAAAAAATGATAAAAAATAAACATTTTTGTGTGTACCATAGGTAAACAATAGAAAGTAAGGATATGAGAGTTACTACACCAATTCTTTTATATATTCTCATTTGAAAAAAATTATCCTATGAGTATGCCCTTAGGTATACTGGAGCAAGAAAGGTGTTGGGATTTTATCCTGTATCCTGCATGTAGTCCTTTTGCCTAGCTCTAACTGTGGATGTACAGCATGAGAGGAAAGAGTACCTAAACTTTGGTATGCTGACTGGATGGAGGAGCTCTCCGATCTTGTAGCCCAGGTAGGTATGACCCTAGCCCTGAGTACCATCCTGCCATCACCCAGAATGATACCACAGTACAAGGACAAAATGATTGACTTCAACAACTGTCTAAGCTTCTGGTGTCATTCTAAGGGGATCCAGTATCTGTCTGCCTGGGATAACATGATCGACAGACCACGATGCTTTGCCAGAGATGGCCTGCACCTGTCGCTCTTGGGATTCCAGATACTGGCTAAGGCTCTTGCCACCCCTATAGTGCCTTTTTTAGGCAAGGTTCAAATGACGAATTCACCACCTTGGTACAAGCAAGCAAAATCTGAGGGTAATGCTACTCAATGCTAGCAGTCTAAACCTCAAAATGCATTCACTCGAGGCACTCCTTAAAATGGAGAGCATCAACATCTGTGCAGTGACAGAGACCTGTCTCAAGACTCCAGAGAGCACCCCTGCATTACTAGACTATAATTCATACCACACCTTTCAGCAACCTAACCTGGACCAAAACACTAAAGGTGGAGGCATGTCCATTATCGTTAAGGATATCCACACCTCTAGGCTAATTGCTCAGCATAATACATCCGAGATTATCCAAGTGCAACTAACTCTGGGCAAGACTGCAATCCAAATTGTAACTTGCTACAGATCCCCCACCATGCCCCAGGATTCCCACTCCTCATTTCTTGATACTCTGGAAAATATTAGGGTACAACCCAACACTCTAATAATGGGTGATTTCAACTACCCCACCATTAACTGGGAAAACTACTCGTACCAACTCTTTTGCTCAACGTTTTCTGGAATTCATAAATTCCAACATCTTGGATCAACTTATTCACACCCCCACCAGGGACGGCAATATCCTAGACCTGGTCATTACCAACATGGGCGACCGGTGTTCCACATCAGAGGTCAATTCCTCGTTGGTCAGATCTGACCACAAGCTAATCACCTAAGACATCCACATCCCACACCCACCCCCCATTAGGGAAACCACCATACAACATTTCTCCAAAGCCAACTTCACGCTTCTTAAGACAGAAGTGGCAAACTTCACAACACCCATGCAGATGGACAATAGAGGTATGACTGCTGAATCCTACACAAATGCACTTTATAAGCACCTACACTAGTGTTTGGATCATGCTATCCCTAACAGAACCAAGATGCTATCCTCCAAAAAAAGGATGCCAATCTGGTGGTCCCCTGCCATAAACAAACTCTACAACAGAAGAAAGAAACTGTTGCAAAAAAAGAGTAAAATCCCATGACTGGAAGAACTCCCTGGTCAGCCTCAGTAAGCAGCTGAGATCCCTCATAAAATCCTCCAAAGCTAGTCACAAAATGAAAATTGCCACTGATTCTAAAGACAACCACAAAGCATTCTATAGCTATGTCAAGAATCGCAATGGCAACATTCAGATCTGCTCTGAGTTACAGCACAATGGCACAAAATATGCAGAACCAACTGATATTGCCAACATCCTGGCAGATAGGTTCAGTGCTAACTTTACCCCCCTCTCACCCCCTAAAGACATCCTACACAAATGCACTTTATAAGCACCTACACTAGTGTTTGGATCATGCTATCCCTAACAGAACCAAGATGCTATCCTCCAAAAAAAGGATGCCAATCTGGTGGTCCCCTGCCATAAACAAACTCTACAACAGAAGAAAGAAACTGTTGCAAAAAAAGAGTAAAATCCCATGACTGGAAGAACTCCCTGGTCAGCCTCAGTAAGCAGCTGAGATCCCTCATAAAATCCTCCAAAGCTAGTCACAAAATGAAAATTGCCACTGATTCTAAAGACAACCACAAAGCATTCTATAGCTATGTCAAGAATCGCAATGGCAACATTCAGATCTGCTCTGAGTTACAGCATAATGGCACAAAATATGCAGAACCAACTGATATTGCCAACATCCTTGCAGATAGGTTCAGTGCTAACTTTACCCCCCTCTCACCCCCTAAAGACCCATCTCTATACCGGAAGAATGCAGAGTTCCTGTAATCACGGCTGCACAGGTAAAAAAACACACTCTCCAAAGCCAAGAACATAGCATTCATGGCACCTGAAAACATCCCAGGCTGTGTTCTACACGAACTGCAGAATGAACTGGTACCCCACCTAAGCACCATGTCCAATCATAGCTTCACCTCAGGCTTTGTGCCCCCTGAATGGTGCACAGCGACAGTTATCCCACTCCATAAAGGGGGAGCCACCACGGACCTCGGGAACTACCGCCCCATTAGCCTAACGAGCCTGGTCTGCAAGGCCATGGAACGTATCATCATGGATCTTATAAACAAAGACATTGGTAATCTCCAAACTCTGGACCCCACCCAGTTCAGGTTTGTAAAAGGCAGCTCATGTCTCCTAAACGTGATAGACTTCTTTGAAGCAGTCACCAAAGCCGCAGACGAGGGTAAGGTGGTTCACACAGCCTAGCTAGGTCTCGCCAAGGCTTTTGACACCATCCCCTACTCTGGAATTATAGGTAAACTCACTAAACTAGGTATGAATCCCTATGTCACAAGATGGGTTGCCAACTGGCTCACTGACAGAACTCACACTGTGAAAGTAGCAGACTCCAAATCCGATTTCAGACCAGTGACAAGTGGTGTACCACAGGGTTCAGTCCTGGGTCCTCTCCTGTTTGGTATCTACTTTTCTGAAGTACAGGCTAACACAGAAGGTTTTTGGCTAATGAAGTTCGCAGATGACTGCAAACTAGGAGCCATAATCGAAACTTCTAACGATGTGGACATCCTACAAAAGGGTCTCATGGAGACCGATGCCTGGTGTCAAAGCCATGGCCTCAAGCTCAATGCCAAGAAGTGCATTGTCATCCCCTTTGATAAAAACTCTGTACCCATGAGCTACCACATAGGTGGTAGTCTACTTAACACCAAAAGTGTGATAAGAGACCTTGGGACACAGGTGGACAGTAGTCTCTCCTTTGATAATCACATTGCCACAGTAGTCAGGAAATCCTTCTACATGGCACACCTCATCACAAAAGGTTTCTCATCCAGGAAAAAATAGGTCATTGTTCCCCTCTACTCGTCACTCATTAGACCCATTATAGAGTACAACGCCCCTTTTGGTGTGTACCTCATGAGATGTCTACAACAACTGGAAAGGCCGCAGAAATACCTCACAAAGAGGATTACCGGCCTCAAACAGATGCCCTGCACAGACCGTCTCAAAAAACTCCAACTTTACTCCGTCGCATATCGCCTACTCAGAGGCAGTCTCTGCCTAACATACAAAGCTATGTCAAACCCAGAGCTGTTGGACATGCTCCACTCAAAGAAATCCCAATCCCTCCGAGCTACACGCTCTGTGGACCTAAGCCCTGTCACCACAATAAACAGAACATGCTGGAGGGATAGATTCCTGTCCCAGAGACTTCCCATACTCTGGAACAAACTACCTATCTATATCAAACAAAGCTCCTCATTAGCACTCTTCAAAATAATCTTGATGATTGGATGGGAAATAGAAAATTCACCCCGGGGATCACCTCTGTGGCTCTGCTCGACAGGGGCACAGGAAAATAATTTTCTTGGGTGGAGAAAGCCAGGGTACGTTTTTGGCTAGGCTTATATAGGCCCTAGGGCCAATAGCCTAGTACCTACCTATGAACCTATGAACCTTATGAAGCAAGTCCTCAAACATGGCAAATGTTCGTTTATATTCATTTATATTTGGTGGAGTGTATGCTTATCCGACATCTAAATGATCTGTACACATGGTGAGATATTGATCAACGTTTAAAACCACAATACTACGGCCTTTACTGACTGGTTTAATAGTAAACTTTTTTTCTGTGTCAAACCATTCTGCTTTAGTCACTTTATATTCTCAAGACTTATTTAAAAAATTCTGACAACTTTTCCAACTCAAAATTCCTAACTGTAAAAAAGTAATTATTTCATTAAACGTTACTGACAAAACTGCTTCTACAAGCATACATTGCCTGCTAACTACATTAGCTTCTTCCCACATAGACAGTTTCTGTCTTGCACTGACTGCTGCTGGTTTATGTGCTACCTAGGCTGACTGTGGCTTTTGCATTCCCATATTGACTGCTGTGTATACTGAATGCCTCCTCCATTGTTTTGATTTCATGTATTAATTCTGCCTATGATGATTGCTGCATACTGCTGTTTAACAGTAATAACTACTAACTGTACTCACTGCTGCCAACAGTTTTGTTTACCTGCACTGACTGCTGTTTCCTTGTGTGGACTGGGCTTCAAAGCAACATTTGCAGATGCTTGCTTGCATGGATTAATACACAGATTGTTTGTTTACCTTCAGTAACTGACGTCCTAAGTAAATGCAGTTTTCAGTACTGACAGCCTCCTTCGCTACCTGCTGTCTACACTGTTACTTGTCTGATTTGACTACTGTGATCAGTGGCTTTAGGCAAGAATGACTGTTTTTCTTGCATTGACTGCTGTTACCTGAATGATTGTTGCATGCCTGTATTGGCTGCTTTGTGTGCCATTACTTACAGTAACTACAACTTGCCTGCATGGATTGTTTTGTACACTGTTTCTTGCCTGCAGTGGTCATTATCTGCACTTTCTCCTGTCAGTGAATGCTTTGTGACTGCACTGTATGCCAGTTGTCAACACTGATTACTGCTCATACTTTACCATCATGAGTAATGCCTGCACTAACCTTTTCCTACACTGTTAGCTGCCTACATTGACTTTTGTTCAATGTAACCATTGCATATGCATGTATAAAGTCAGCCGTAATTGTTACCTGCAGTGACTGAAGAATGCAGTTGCTTTTCTACATTGACTTCTGTCTCTATTAATGGTTGCCTATCCCAACTATCACAACTTGAAATGATTGTGGCATGGCTTTATATCTACCTACACTGAATGATTCATGGCTGTACTGGCTGCTACCTGAACTTAGTTGACATTTCCTTTAAGATCGGTTATCATGTTACCATTTGATTCACGGAAGACTGGTTGTGACTGATCAGAGGTGCAGCTAGAGTGGGGGTGAAGGAGCATCTGGCCCGCTGGCTCAAGGTGCAGCATGATCAGCATATGTTGATGGTGTGCTACCACACATGAAGAGCTTCAGTAGTGACTGTATTTGCTGTCAAGGCTAAACCACTTCTTGTGTGATATTTTAACTGTTACAAGCCCCTTGTTACATTTGGAGAAAGTGATTTGGTACAGTTTGAGCTGGGACCCTTTTTCCCTTTTATCCTCTGCTTTGAGAAGATCATTTTTTATGCCAGATAACCTAGCAATGATTCTATGACTGATTGACTGAAACTACTGTGAAAAAATTTCAAACAGAATTTTCATGGTGAAGGCAAATGTATCTGGAGGTTGTGACTTTGCATTGGCTGCTTATTATATTTAATTCTGATGGTGATAAACCTCAGAAGCAGATACAAATGTATAATATTTGAATTTTTGTAAAGACAACACTTGGACAATCAGCCTGGATCAAGACCCATTCAGCCCTTGCTGACTATTGCTTGCTTGAATAAACTATTAATTGTGTGTACTGTTGTCTGTGTAATTGCAAAGTACTCTTAACTACTGTTTGCCTCCACAAACCATTATCTGCACTGACAGTTGCTTGTCTGAACAGACTGCTTGCTGAATGTACTGTTTCGTCTGCTCTGAGGATGCTTACCTGCACTATTAACAAAGCTAACTATGGCATTGATACTGTCTTTAATAACTGTTTGCTCGATAACTAACTACACTGACTTCTGCTGACACTGACTATGGTTGGCTTGTATTAACTGTCTGTAACTTTGCTTGCCCGCTGCTAATAGTGACTTCTGTTTTTCTGAAACTCATTGATATTTGTCTGCCTGCAGTGAATGCTGCATGTAACTCTCAACTGTCCAGATTTTTGACTCATGTTTTTGGTCTGTTCTTCATAAAGTTTGTGGTTTCTGAAATTTTGTGGCAAATCAGTAAGGACTGAATTCACTAAATACTGACAGATATCTGCGTTTCTGATGTCATATCCTTCAAAAAATGTATGGCAACACAATACCTTTTATTCAGGCAACTTTCTAAGTTTATAAGAGCAATATTTAAAATTTGTCCCTATTTTGGGGCTTTGTCTCTCCAGTATTTTTGGCTTTGTCCAGATTTTGTGCTAAGAGGTTGAGAGGTATGATGCTGTCCTCCCACACTCTTGCATGCCTACACTGTTAATATGCTGCTTGTGCTGATTTTTGTCCAAACTAATTGTTGCTCCAAGTATTGATTGCTGCTTGTACAAACTTTTGCATCACACTAACCATCACTTGACTGCATAGGGTCAAGTGACTATCCCTACTCATACAGACAATTGTTTATTTACATTCAAGCTGGGTGTCACAGCTGGTCAAAACATAAATATACTGAGTCCAGCGTCTCAGGGATTGCACAGCACTTTCCAGTCAGTGGGATATATGCTGTTAGTAGTGTATAAATCTTTTAACCCCTGCTGGATGACAGCCAAGATCTCTTAGCTCTCATGTCCCTCTTCAGGGGTCTTAGAATGCCAGGGGTCAGGAGGAAAAATGAAGCAATAGGTGAATGAAGGCATGATAGTCAGTGGAAGCAGGACAAAGATCAAAAGCAATAATAATTTAAAAATATAAAAAAATAGATTGGTGATCACACCAACTACTAACTTCCACTGTTGCTTGCATTGATTATTTGATCTCTACTTTCAGTCTTGCTTGAGTAAATAATGAACATGCATATTAGCTAAGCAGTATTTCTAGCATTTTGAAATGCTACTGCATTTCCTATCTGTGTTTGCACCAGTTTAAATATTTAAATGAAAGATAATTACTGCTGATATGGTCCAAAGTATGCAACTGTGAACTATATGTGTACACATACAGGAGTGAGCTAAGCTATGTATGCTGTGGACAGTTGCAAATTCACTTCAGACAACTGACCACTATTTCGGTCACAGTGTAGTAGTTTAAATACACTTAGTATTGGTCAAAACAGATTGATAATTTTTCTTCCTGATTATTTAACTGCTTTCCATTGCCCCAGTTTCTATTTTATTAAAATAAGTAACACTAATTTTTATTAAATGTCATACTTTAGAAAATGTAGTTTTCTAAACAAGTGATATTGTGTATTACTGGTTTTGGAGAATGGGATATAAACTTCAATCCTAAAGGCTTTCATTGCGATTTTATCCTCTTAGTGGATATTCAGGCTTATTGTATTTGACAGCCTGCACATTGTTTCTGGTATATTAAAATATTGATGATCATGAAATAATATTTCATCTGACAGAGCTGTGTAACCTCCTCTTCCCTTTGTCAGACAGCATGCATTGTTCTAATTTGTTAAGTCTGAGCACTGAAAAAAGTCTCTTATCCTCAACCTATTTTTCCTCCAGAGAGCAAACATATTTATTAAATCACACATTGCTGAAAAGCTCTTACTGTGGTTGTATTATTCCTTTGGTGTGTGTACATTCATGTTCTATATATGCCAGCTGCTAGTCTGTTATTTAGTATAATGTACATACTGGGTAACAGGTCAGGACTTTGGAATGCCATGCAAAGCAAGCCTGGAATTTTTGATTAATTTAAAACACATTTAATATCTTGGAATATGGTTTAAATAAAAAGTCTGTAGTATTTTTGAAAAGATGGAAGTATTACTTAACATAGCTGAAGTGCTATCTTTCCCTATTTTATTTCGTAATTCTTTGTATCAATATCCTGATATTAAGAAGTAAAAAAAATGTTTAGATTGGATAATGACAGAACACTTATTCAGTGCATACTTTATGTAATATGCCATTCTCAATGGTGAGTGCTATAAAGTGACGCAATAATTGCTTCAATGAAATTACACTTCTTGCTGTTCTGTGTTGTAATATGTATGTATTTGTAGATCTCAGCCACTGTGTTTCTTCTTCCCAACTCCCATTTTCACATATACAAATCTTTCCTTTTCCTGTCTTTCTCTCACTCTCCGTCATTCTCTGTTTCTGTTTTAATACTTGGCTGTTACATCTATTGACACAATAGTTTGTAGTAGCTTTCATTCAGCTGTTCTGATTTTCAGAGATCTTTCTGCTTTTTTTTTAAACACCTTTATTGAATTATCACTTGTGACATAAGCAGATTTACATTTATGTAAAGGTAATCAAACTGTATTAACAAGTTCACGTTTACAAACATTATACTTCACATATATTGCTGTATATCATATCGCCTAAGCAACATTACATAAATTATTCAATTCCTACCCCTTTTTTTTAAGCAAGAAACATCTTTATTAAACCATCAATTGCGACATAGGCAGTCATGCATTTACATAAATGAAAACAAACCACACCAACACAATCCTAGTTGCAAACATTTTATATCACAAATCATACTGACAAACTCCTAGTTGCAAACATTATACATCACTTATAATCTACCGAATCATTTTCAGTCCATCATTACAAAGTTCATTTCATTCCTGCCTTCTTTTAAACCTCATTCCTCCCCTGCATGCATTGTTCCCGCAATTCTCATTTTTCCTGTACAATTTACGCCTACTCTTTTCTAAAGATCTCAATTCCAATTTTATTACCTCTGTTACTATATTCATTACTTCTTGTGTAGCTGGTTTAGATTTTTATTTCCATTTTCTAGTAATTGCTGTTTTGGCAGGCATCGTAATTAAACACAGCAAGGCCTTGGCATGTCTAGGGAATTCCAATTCGGTATCATAGTTCAGAAAAATCATCTCGCTTGTTACACGAATCTGCCTATCCAGCAACTCTGACAGTGTATCCCACAGGGAATCCTTAAAGTCCGCCAACTCCCCTTACTCCCAGAAAATATGTTCCCAGTTACCTTTTTCTTCCCTGTCACACCTCCATCATTTGCTATATACCTGAGGAAAAATTCTCTGGAGTCTACTTGGGGTATAAATATATCTATGTAAACATTTCCAAGCAAAAATCTTAAATCTTCTAGATTTTGTTGCATATTTTGTAGCCATACATTTATCCTCCCATTGTTTCTTTGTGTATCCAGTCTCTCTTCACAATCCTTTCTAACCTCCTCTGATTGATTCTTATAGTTACCATGCAGTATTTTATATGTTGTACTAATTATTCTTTTTTAATGGCATCTTCTGTTCTAGATTCTACTAAAAACTATCCCAGTGCTGGTCTTCGTTTAGGACCCCCCTATATCTTTCTTTTTGCCTATACTCTGATATCAGTCCTTGATATGGAAGCCAATCTCTAACCTGCAGTCCAAATAAATTCTTGGCATTTTCCCATTCTGTCATCTTTTCCTCTCTGTTATTTGCTCCCAATACCTTGGTTCCTTTGCCAGTTTCCTCCAATAAATCCCAGCCCCCTCTTGCCTATTGTCTGTATTGCTAGTTGCAGTCATTCCGATTGGCAGAATCTCCTTTCTTCATTCCTGTGTTGGCTGTTCATGTTTCTGACTTTGACTTTGAATTTTCTTCTCTAGTTTTATTTATTTATTTATACTTTTCTTGCTCTGATAGAACAATGTAGATAACAGTCACTAAGTAATGTGCTAGATATTAAAGCTTCAGACTTCCTCATTCCTCATGAAATGTTAGCTAATTCAAATCTTCCTATTTTATTAAACATCCTTTAAAATAAAATGTTTGTTTGATAACACCTTTCTTTTCAGAAAAGTGACCACTCAAATTTTATCCCGGATCCCCCTGGCGTAGCACCTACAGCCACTATGGACCAGGGGTTAGCAATGTCCTCTGCCGCTGTTGGGGTCCCGTCAGTGGGCATGAGAGAGTCACTCTTGTCGATCATGCTAGAGGAAACAAATGGCCCCATTTTTCCTGTCAAAAAGAAACAGAAAATTAAACATGTATCTACTCCTCAAATTTCCTTGCCCAGGAATAATTTACTGGATCTAGCTCAGGGTTTAATGTAGGTTATTGATCCTTCTTATAAGGTGCTTCTGGTAAAAGAAAAAAGGATACATCTTTAACTGAATAGATCCAAAGTTCTGAATTTGAACAAAGAGATGAAGGGACAGCTACAGAGTTTTCTCCTCAAATTTCTGATTCAGACTCAGAGGGGGCCTCGGTTTCTGATAGTTCTTGTAGGGGTTTCTCTTTTTCTCTGAGACTATTTCCAAAATGATTCACTGTTTTCAGTGGGAGAACACTGAGGTTTCTCATTCTTTCAGAAAATACTATGAGCTGTTACAGAAGGAATTTCCAGAGCCTGCACCCATTTTTCCATTTCTGTCAGCTGTGGAGGATGTGTGCGTTGCTCCCTGCAATTTTCCTGATAGTCAGACAGATGCCCCTAAAAAGGCAGATAGGATGTATAAAGTTCTTCAGTCTTCTAAGTTTTTATATACTCTTCCCAAATCTGACCCAGCAGCTATTGCTTTAGTTAATCCTATTGCTGTTAAACATTTAGTCATTTCCAGTCTTACTCCTTCTGATAAGGATGGGCAAATTATTGGTAAGTATGGAGAAAAGTGTATGCTGCTGCAACTTTGATTTTCAGAATTCTGAACTGTCAAGCTCATATGTAAAGGTTTGCTCTGACTAATTGTAAATGTATGAAGAACATATTCTATGCAGTTTCTTTTTGTGAGGAAAAATCTGCTGTAAATAATTTCATTTCTTCTGTTGAACAAATCACTGCTCATTGTTTACAATGTGCATATGATTCAGTTGATACGTCTTGAAAGGGCTTTAGTCACTGTTACTGTGTTGAGGAGGTTTACCTGGCTGATGTTAAAAACGAGATTTTAGATTCTCCTTTGGATAGAGATTTTGTTTTTGGCCCCTCTTCTGCAGAGGTGATCAGCAAGTATTATAAGAGGGGTAACTTGAAATTGGGAATGTCAAATATTTTTCAGCACTCCTTTTCCATATTTTCTAAGGGATTCTCTAACCCCTCATTCAATTTTGACAAAAAAAATAATAATAAAAAAAATGAACAGTCTCAACAAAATGCAGGTAAACAGACATTTAAGAAGAAATGGCAAGGGGTTCCAAAAAGAATTCAGGGACCCTCCCAAAACTAAGGACAGCCTAAGAAATCAGAATGACTATTTAAGAGACCTTGTTCCCCCCCTCCTCACACCCTGGCAGCCCCTTTTCTCTCCCAGAAAGTATGAATCTTCACTTTTCTCTTTGACAACAGATAGTTTCAGATAAATGGGTTCTGAAGATCGTTCATCAAGGTTACAGATGGCAGTGTGAGGAAATTTCTCCTTCAGCTGTCCATCACATGCTGTCCCAGGGAGTGATAAAACCAGTTCCTTCTTCCCAGGTGGGAAAAGGTTTTTATTCAAGGGCATTTTTAGTGCCAAAGAAAATAAATGTGGAGACAAATTCTAGATCATTCTTTCTTGTAACTGTTTGTAATGGTGCCAAAGTTCAAAATGCTGCAATTTCACAACCTTTTACCTGTTCTTCCTCATTCAAGTTTCCTTGTAACACTAGATTTAAAAGATGCTTGTCATGACTTCCCTATTCATCCAGACTTCAGGCTTTTCTTAAAGTTTTGTGTGTCTGGATTACATTATCGGTTCTCTGCCTTACCGTATGGACTCTCCACTGTGAGTGTTTACAGTGTGTCTAGCTCCAGTTGTAGCTCATTGCAGACTGCGGGTATCCACATTTTTCCATATTTGCACAACTTGCTTTTCTTTGCAGAGTCTTTTTCAAAGTGTCATGAATCTCTCACTTGGGTGAGAGATCTCTTAAAACCAGTAGTTGGGATTCAAAAAAGAAAAAAAAACATTCAGAAGTGTTTTTTAACTCCTATACACAGAATTTTCTTCCTGGGGTGTCATTTAGACACCTCAGTTCAAAGAGCTTTTCTTCCACAGGGAAAAAAATGAATTTATATCTAGATTTTTTTTGTGAGGTTTTCCACTCAGACCGGTCACTGTGAGGGAATACCTCAGGATTTTGGGTCTCATGACATCTGTGATTCTAATGATACCCCTGGCAAGACTCCACATGAGAAAAATACAATGGTATCTGAAGTCTCTGTGGTCCCAGCACCAATGTCCTTTGTCCTTTCAAATCCCAATGCTGGAGATTGTCAGAAGAGAAATTATTTGATAGAGACAGCAAATATTCTTAATTCCAGATCTCCCCCTCTCCCTCTCTGTACAAAGCTGTCAGTCACCACAGATGCCTCAGACTTTGCTTGTGGGGTAGTGTTCACACTGTCTTTATTTGAAATTTGTCAGATAATGCAGAATTGTTCCCCATGATTGTTGTTCTTCATTCCAAAATAGTTCACCTAATCTGTGCTAAATGCCCCTTTCCCCCTTTGTGTTTACACTTAAAAATGCTTTCTTCCTGTAACATTATTTTGTTTTTGTTTTTAAAAAAACGAACTGGAAGATGCAGAAGAACAGAGTGAAATCCACATGATGTTAGTGTAATAAAAACTTTTAATCCACGCTTTTGTTTGCTTAGTTCTTCATTTTCCATCCTGCTGTGTACTTTTGAATATCTCTTAGTGACTCAGAAGTCTTTTGTAGTAGTCCTTTCCCAGTTTTTAGAGTATCCCAACTGATTACTCTTGCAACTAGAACAGGTAAAATTTCAGGGGGAGAGAGCACATTAGACTAGATTCTAACTGATTACTGCAGACAACATTATTTCATTAGCAAGTGTCTTTGCCAAATTTGTCAGCAACCATTAACCGTTATTTTGATCTACAGAGCCGTAGTAACATCTGTAATGTTGAAAGGTTCTGCTAAATGTGTAAATATGAACAAGTTTGAACTATACACCTTTATTAATATTCTTTGTAGTCTTGCATTATCCACCCAGTGGCTGATTTTTGCATCCATCAATTCTTCTGATGGTGGGTGAGAACCTGGCTCATTCGTTCCCTCAACAGGACAAGAGCCCCCACAACTTATTAATTTCCTGACCGGGGTAAGAGACCTATCAGCCCATTCTTTCCCCCAGAAGTTTAGAGATGAGAATCAGGGAGTGGACTGTCCTGCCAACCATGTGGGCCTCCTTCCAGCACCCAAGTTGCTAATGGAACTTGAGTCACTTCTGTGCTAGTCAGTCTAATTCAGGTCATCTCTGCTGTACTGAAGGTTTTATCTATGTACCCCACAGGGCCAGTGCAGCCATTATTTCTTTTTGTAGCTTACTTGGTATAACAAAGGTTTTATATTTTCTTTTATTAATATGTATCTTTTATATTTTTTATGTAAAACAGCTCCCTTGCCTGATGTTTCAGACGTACTCTACATGTATAATTACTGTTGGAGGAAGTAATTTACAGCTAGAATGTAAGTTATGAAAGTATTTAATGTCTGCATACATACACACACAGACACTCATTCACACACACACACACACACACACACACACACACACACACACACACACACACACACACACACGCACAAGCACAAACTCACACACATGTACATTGAAACTCACAGACCCAAACACTTGCGCAGCTTTGTTCAGTGAATACAGCTTAGATGTCTCACTGTGATCAAATCATCATCATCTTCTTTCGGCTATTCCCGTTAGGGCTCACCACAGCAGATCACCTGTTTCCATTTCTTCCTGTCCTCTGCATCTTGCTCAGTCACACCAACCACCTGCATGTCCTCTCTCACCACATCCATAAACCTTATCTTAGGCCTTCCTCTTTTCCTGTTACCTGGCAGCTTCATCCTTAGCATCTTTTTCCCAATATACTCAGCATCCCTCCTCAGCACATGTCCAAACCAACGTAATCGTGCCTCTCTGGCTTTGTCTCCAAACCTTCCAACCTGGGCTGACCCTCTAATATACTTATTCCTAATCCTGTCCACCCTCGTCACACCCAGTGCAAATCTTAACATCTTTAATTCTGCCACATCCAGCTCAAACTCCTGCCTTTTTGTCAATGCCACTGTCTCCAACCCATATAACATAGCTGGTCTCACTACCCTCTTGTAGACCTTCCCTTTCACTCTTACAGGTACTCGTCTGTCACAAATCACTCCTGACACTCTTCTCCACCCACTCTATCCTGACTGTACTCTCTTCTTCACCTCTCTTCTACACTCACCGTTACTCTGAACTGTTGACCCCAAGTATTTAAACTCATCCACCTTCACCACCTCTACTCCTTGCATCCTCACCATTCCTCTATCCTCCCTCTCATTCACACACATATATTCTGTCTTAGTCCTGCTGACCTTCATTCCTCTTCTCTCTAGAGCATATCTCCATCTCTCCAGGGTCTCCTCCACCTGTTCCCTACTCTCACTACAGATCACAATGTCATCTGCAAACATCATAGTCCACAGGGACTCCTGTCTGATCTCGTCTGTCAACCTGTCCATCACCATTGCAAATAAGAAAGGGCTCAGAGCTGATCCTTGATGTAACCCCACCTCCTCCTTAAACGCATCCGTCACTCCCACCGCAGACCTCACCGCTGTCACACTACCCTCGTACATATCCTGTACCACTCTTACATACTTTTCAGACACTCCTGACTTCCTCATACAATACCACAACTCCTCTCTAGGCACCCTGTCATATGCTTTCTCTAAGTCTACAAAAACACAATGCAACTCCTTCCGACATTCTCTGTACTTCTCCACCAACACTCTCAGAGCAAAGATCGCATCTGTAGTGCTCTTTCCTGGCATGAAACCATACTGTGGATCACTAATCATCATGTCCCTTCTTAACCTTGCTTCCACTACTCTTTCCCATAACTTCATGCTGTGACTGATCAATTTTATCCCTCTGTAGTTACTACAGCTCTGCACATCACCCTTATTCTTAAACATCGGTACCAAATCACTTTTTCTCCATTCCTCATGCATCCTCTCACTTTCCAAGATTTCATTAAACAATCTGGTTAAAAACTCCACTGCCATTTCACCTAAACACCTCCATGCTTCCACAGGTATGCCATCTGGGCCAACAGCCTTACCATTTTTCATTCTCTTCATAGCTATCCTTACTTCCTCCTTGCTAATCCATTGTACTTCATGATTTACTATCCCTACATCATCCAACCTTCTCTCCCTCTCATTCTCTTCATTCATCAACCCCTCAAAGTACTCTTTCCATCTCCTCAACACACTCTCCTCGCTTGTGAGTATGTTTCCCTCATTATCCTTTATCACCTTTACCTGCTGCACATCTTTCCTAGCTCGGTCCCTCTGTCTAGCCAATCGGTACAGGTCCTTTTCTCCCTCTTTAGTGTCCAGCATTTCATACAACTCTTCATATGCCGTATCCTTAGCCTTCGCCAACTCTCTCTTTTCCATGCACCTCATCTCCTTATACTCCTGTCTACTTTCTTCATCTCTCTGACAGTCCCACTTCTTCTTTGCCAACCTCTTTCTCTGTATACTCTCCTCTCACTGTGATCAAATGAATGAAAAAAAAAATCAGATGTTGCAAGGCACTGCAACATCCCAAGCCTCTTAACTGTCCCTTATTTTTCCATATAGTTCTTCTCTGCCCTTGGTAGAATGTTTGATTTGCAAGTAAATTATTGAGGATTAAAGTCAGTCACTAATGCCAGACTTTAGTTTCATAATTCTTATTCTTTAGGCAATGCATACTCTCTGTTTTGCTTTCTTTTTCTTGCTCACACAGTCTGTCTTGCTTTCACATCCAGAGACATACAGACATGCACACACAAACATACATTAGTTTTTTTTTTCTTTTATTTACTTTTTTAAATTTAATATTTGCTAAACAGCAAAGCCACATTTAACTAGTGTAAAAAATGATATCCTCTTGTTTTTCTGTCTGAGCTTCATGGCACCTTAATAATCTACAGTGAAGTAGCAGTCTTGTTTTTTAACAAGTTATTACGTGTACAAAAATACCTCATTGGAGAACACTAACAGCCTGTTGGAGAATGTTCATTATACAATGACCCCCCATTAATATTCAAAAACGTGCACGCTGATTGGTCAGCATGCACGTTGTAAATCAGAGTTATAGTAATGGAAAAAGGTCCGGTCACCCAGACTTTTTCCATTACTATAATTCTTTTTTACAGCAATGGAGAACGCAAGCTCTCTGTTGCTTCACACTGTCTCACTGTGTTAAACAAGTTTAACATAGCGAGTCAGCTTTAAAAAAAGCAATGGAGATTCTCTGTTGCTTTTTTTAAAAGCTGTCTCGCTATGTTAAACTCCTTTAACATAGTGAGACAGTTTGTAAAAAGCAACGGAGATCTTGCTTTCTCTGTTGCTTTTTTCAAAACTGTCTCGCTATATTAAATGGGTTTAACATAGCGAGACAGCTTTAAAAAAAGCAACGGAGATCCGTTGCTTTTTTTAAAGCTGTCTCACTATGTTAAACCCATTTAACATAGCGAGACAGTTTGTAAAAAGCAACGGAGATCTTGCTTTCTCTGTTGCTTTTGCCCACAGCTCTGATGTACTGCGTAGGCATACACATGCGCAGTACATCAGAACTGCCACAGAATACCAGACAGCTGCGGAAGGGCAGCAAGGAGGCATTATACAATGCCATTATTTAAGAAAAGTAATTATTTTTTTTCTTAAATAATGTCATTGTATAATAGCAATAACCCACTTCTGGGTGTGAGTAATGCTGGATTTACCCACGGCTGGCTTTGTTTGACCACTTGGGATTCGCCCTCGTGACCAAACAACACCAACCATGAGTAAATCCAGCATTACCCATGGTTGGCTTTGTTTGGCCACTCGGGATTCGCCCTCGTGACCAAACCACACCAACCGTGGGTAAATCCAGCATTACCCACACCCAGGCATGGGTTATTGCTATATTCCGCAATCAGAGTAAAGATGTACACTTCACATGTGCTCTAATAGCAGATAACCGGTTAAAGTTTGATTAGCACATAAAAGTTATACCGGCTAGAACAAACCAGAAGATGGCTCAACTGTATTAATCAAAAGCATTTTTATTGCCTAGTATCACATTTTGTACATCAGCTATGTACTTGCTTCCATCTGTTCTTCATTCAGCACATTTGTCTGACTTAGAGTAACTTCTTGTAGACAGAAAAGAATCCATAGCACTTATAAATGGAAAAAAAACAGTCAAGAGAATGTCTCTGGTATCTTTGCCAAATGCTTCCTGTTAGTATGGGTACCAGCTTGGGTTGTTGTTGTTTGTCTTTTGGCTTTTTCCCAGCTTGGGTCTCCCTTGAAAATAGGCTATGCTGAGGGGGACTAAGAAAAATGTGTAATAGATTATGATAATAATAATAAAGTATTGCTAATAATTTGTTTACAGACTTACAGTCTTCACTTATTTATAAACTGAACAAGGTTACAACCGGATTGCTACTTGTCACTTTGGCAGGATACGGCATTACATCTGTATGTATTCTAAAATGACTAGATGTTGCTCATCCAGTTAAAGTTTTCCCATAAACTACTGTATTCAAAGAAATGTCCTTATTTATTTATTCAGTTTGTTGACTTGGGTGGGTGAACTAATCCAAGGACCTATGTCAGACACAACACAGGTCTCTGTGCAGTACAGCTGTCAGTTTGGTAGTTTATATCACAAAATGCAGTAACAGTTTCTTATAGCTGGAGTTTGATAAAAAAATAAAGGCTGCAGAATGTTCGGTTGTTTGCATTAGTTGTATTACATGTATGGCATAAACATCGAGGTAGTTCACAATCCCTGACTGAAAATAAATACTGGCAGGTATGCTATCCTTTATACAAAATTTGGAATATGCTTCCCCAACTTTTAAGGCACATTTCTGACATCATGTTTCTGATGAAGTCATGTTATTTTAGACGAAAGCACGCCCAAATAAACTTGTTTTAAGCTACTTATTAGTGCTTACTTAGAGCTAATTTAGCTATACTACATTACTACACTCAAGTTCCTTTGGAACTGTATTATTCTGTTAAAGTTGGTTGGTAGCAGTTCCTGTGTTTTTTCTTTTTACATTTCTGACAATTGTACTGTACTGCTCTTGAATAAGGTACAAAAACAGTATTACTTATTGTTTCTGCCATAGTTTAATGAAAGTTGTTTTCTTCTGCTTTTTTTCTATCCTCCTAGTATTCACTTCTGTCAGCATGGATCTGTTTCCCACTTTTGATGGCATGATACCTATTATAAACACTGAATAGTTATTTGAGGACTCTGCTTCCATTTCAGTGAATACATGTTTTGTTTTCTTACATTCATCCTCAACACTTTCTGCTGACCTTCTTTCCCAGCAAAATTAAGTAGCATTGTATGTCATTTACATCTGTGCAGCACTCTGCTTTTTTGCATAAAGTAGCAAAGTAAATTCTGAAATGGATTCTTGCAGTAACTTTGGTAGGTAGCATGAAGCTAGAACTTCAGCTGAGAGTCTTCATTAGTGTTCTGCCCCATCCCAAAATCTTAGACCATAGTTATGGTTGCCACCTTTTAAGCGGGCCACAGTGGGACATGGGGGTGTGGGCAGTATGACACTTACCACACCCTCTAACATGACAGTGGTGAAGGAGATGCTGTTATGGGTACAACAGCTAGCTGGATGCTGGGATGGCTATCTGGCTGGTCAGCTGCTGGATTGGCTAGCTAGCTGGCTGGCTGCTGGAATGGCTGGCTGGCTGACTGGCTGCTGGACTGGCTAGCTGGCTGCTGGAGTGGCTAGCTAGCTGTCTGACTGCTGGAGTGGCTAGCTGGCTATATGGCTGCTGGAGTGGCTAGCTGTCTGGCTGCTGGAGTGGCAAGCTAGCTAGCTGGCTGACTGCTGGAGTGGCTATGGCTGGCTGCTGGTGTGGCTAGCTGGTTGGCTGGCAGTGTGGCTAGTTGGCCGGCTGGCTGCTGGAGTGGCTAGCTATTTGGCTGGCTGGCTGCTGGTGTGGCTAGCTGGCTGGATGACTGCTGGAGTGGCTAGCTGGTTGGTGGGCATAAAAGATGGATGGATGAATGGCTGGACGGACGGATTAACGGTAGGATGGCTGGCTGACCGACTGGATAAATGAATGAAGGGATGGCTGGATTGCTGGCTGGATGAATGGATGGACAGGACAGCTGGATGGATGAATGGATGACTGGCTGGATGAATCCATGGCTGGCTGGCTGGCTGGCTGGGTGAATGGCTGGCTGACTCGCTCGTCTGTTAGGGAAAAAAATCTCAGTCTTTGCCTTTAGCGGCTGTAGAAGCGTGAAAAACAAGCCGGTCTACAGCCACAATCTTTGCAGGGCTCTTCCTACCCCAATCCCCACCCCCTTCATGAACTGCAGCCAGTTGCAGCATGATTTAAAGCACCCGGACTTAACAGGGAATAGCTCTGCCTGCAGGTCCAGGTTGGTGACGTAACAGAACTGCCGTGGAGAAGCCGGAAGTAATTGTAGCTTTTCCATGGTGATTCATTGCAATCGAAAAGTGGAACTTTTCAAGTTCCATTACTTTGCACAGTGGGCAACAGGATGAGGCAGCTCAACCAGTGAGTGTCCCGCTGATAACGGGAAGGGTGGCAACCTTAACATAGTGACAGATAAAAGAGTATGGATGTGGGTCAGGACTCTGCATCATTTGTGTTCTGCTCTGACGTATCCCAAAATCCCAGACTATAGTTACAGATAACAGAGCATGGATGTGGGTCAGGGTCTGCATTTACCCCCCCCCCCCAAACACACACACGCAAACAGAGGAGCTTTAGTTTGTTTCGCTTTCTTTAGGGTTTAGTAGGAAATACTTCTGTCATGGAGAGAGCCCCATTGTGGAAAATTGGAGTAACATTTTTGCTTGAGCACCAACAGGCATGTTTGTCAATTTGTCTTCATATCTGATGATTGAGGTAATAGTAAGAAGGCAGAGAAACCATGTACTTCATCACAACTTTGAGAAGACTTGTGATCAGTGGCATTGTTTAGTCAAGTATGCTTTTAAACGAGTATCAAAATGGGTTTATGTTTTAACATCAACAATGGTAAGTTATGGTACAAGTGGTTATGGACAAGTACTTGGTAAAAAGAATATTGTGGAATGTAAAAAGAAACAAAGGGAAACATTTGCCTTCCCACACCCCTTTACTTGTGTAGCTTCAAGGCCACATGCACAACCTTAAGGAAAATGGCTTGGGTACTATTACTCAGTATTGGGTGCTACATAGTAGGGCTGATATGCAGTAGAACTATGTACCAAATCTCTATACTGTTCATAGAAATACATACACCGTGAGATAAGGCCTTGTATGCAGTCTTATTCCCACTGTGTAGCCATAGCACTCAGAGAATACACATGAAAATAATAGTCTCCTACACAGGGCTTGGAACCTTTCAGGAAAACTACAACTGCATGTGGGCTGGTTCCAGCAGAATTACAGCAGGGATTTTAACCACATAGCTACAGATAGTGTAGCACTTTTGGTGACTGCACTGATTCATATTCCCTGCTGCTATATTGTACAACTTACCAGAGCTGACCAACACATCTGCACTGAAATTAAAAATAAAATCTTCTTTCCATGGTAGGAAAACTCTGACCAGCCACTGAATTCTCTGTGGTGTAGGAAAACCTCCCTCCACAGTCACACTTTTCCTGACCCTTAATACAGGCCAAACTTTTTTCTCCCTGCTCTAGGCAAACTATTTGAAAAGATTATATATGTTCAACTCATCTAATACAGCACTACCTAAAATTTCCTCTCCTGTAAACATCACTGGTTCTGGGATGGTCGAAGCACACTTACAGCCCTTCGAACCCCAACCAATGAAGTACAACTAGTTGTGGATAGATGCCAGCTCACAGGTGGCATCCTCATCGGTCCTACAAAACCTTCAACTTGTTAGCCACAACATCCTTCTCCATCACCTACATTAGGCATAAATCATTTTTTCCCTACCTTGGTTTTAAAACTACCTCATCAATTGGCACTTCTCTGTCAAAATTCATACCTTGATTTCCCAATCAATCGACATTCAAAAAGGAGTACCACAGGGTTCTATTTTTTCTTCTCTATTGATTCTCCATTTTTATGGATAATCATCCCCTTGGCCTATCTCACCTCCCTCTCCTTCTCTAGACAGATGACTTGGTAGTATTTACGCAAACACCTCAGTACTCTGCTACCAGAAAGACCTGCAAATTTCTAAGCCCTAATTCACTGGAAATCCAATAAAAAAACTCCTTCTTAACTCCCAACAAAGCTAAAACTATGAATCCGATGTCCGTTTTCATTCTGTCCTCAACTGATGGGTTCAGTTAGTAAAGCTGTTGGTAACCAAAAAATTCATGAGCTCGTACCTTACCCATAATGCACCAACTGTAAGTTACCTCAGATCTCGTTTTCTGCTTTTTTCGAAAGACGTGGTTGGCCATAGCTTCTGAGCTTTCTAAGACAAGTGTCAGTTTTTCTTCCTTGAAATTTTCTTCCTCAAATCCCAGAAAGACAAAAGCCACAGATCTGACTATTTCAGATCCAATGGAAAAACATTTGGATCAGACTACTTCATGTCCTATTATTCTCCCTAGGACTAGGTACTCTCCGTCCATCGACCCCGTGCCCTCCAGAGAGCCTTCACCCTTTATGGAAAGGTGCTGGTCCAAGTCTCCTTCTCTGGGCTTGACTCACTCATCCAGAAGTTTGACAGAAGAAGATACGGAAAGAATGATGGGGAAGTTCATCTCAGTGCAGATTCAGATAGGTGCCTTGATGGCTACTACCCCCTCGGGTCAGGAGACCTGTCCATCAACTATGCCCTCACTGCACCCTCCTCCTTTGATCCCTTCAGTGATTTCAGAGTCCCTGGATCCAAGCATCCTGGGTCCATCTGGTTCAAATTCGAAGCTTACTCTGAGTGCTCCAGTTCTGATTTCTTCAGAACTGGAGGACTCTTGAAGCTGAAGCTTCCTTTTTGGATCTGAGGTGTTGGAGTTGACTCCAAAGTTGTCGAAGCTGCCTCTGCCCTTTGGAACCTCAGCACTGGATACCTCGGCTCCGACATCCTCCTCAGGGAGTTTGCTTTCAGAGCATGAGAGGACTGTGGTTGAGAGGTTTGCCTTCTCGGAGCTGAAGTCTTCTCTCTCTGTCCAGGTTGATTGACCTTTGAGGTTATGAAGAGGATGTTTTCTTCTCCAACAGGGCAGACAGATGTAACCCCCAGAGATCCTCAGTCTTCTACCCTGATGCCTCTGTGCTTAGAGCCTCATCATTCTTTGCCACAGAGACAGCCAGTCTGAGACCTTCAGGCTTCACAACAGGGGATTACAGTTTCTTCTGATACCTCCCCAGAACACCCCACCAAGGAGTTCCCTATGAAGAAAAAGTGCAAGAGGAAGCACTTGGACTCTCCACAAGAATCGCTCATGGAGGATATGGACTTTGATGAAGGTGAACTGCCTCCACAGTCACCTCATGCAGATGTCTCATTTGGAGACATCCTTGAAATCCTAAAGCAGAAAGATGGTTGGACACCCAGCAACCCTTCATCTGAGAAGTCAGTATTCCTGGAAGCTTTCAGTACTGGCCCATCTACCTCCTGGGTTACTCTGCCCGCCGAAGAACTTATTGAATTGTTCTCTCGGCGGACGTGGAAGGAGCCCGACACAGTTGAACAGATACCCAGGAGACCAGACAAGATTATGGTACCACCTTTGGATAAGCAGTTTTGGGGAAAAAGAGTGTCCGTTAATGCCATGGTTGTGGCAGCAGGCACCAAAAAGAAACTTGCCAAAGAGAGTTCCACTATTCATCCCCCTAACAGGGAGTATAGGGCGATGGACAGATTTGGGAAGCTTGTCTGTGTTTCAGCCACCTTCGCCCTAAGGTTGCTGAATTATTTGGCAAGTTGTATTAGGTGGCAGAGGGATTTGATCAAGGACCTCTCAAGGATCTGTGTCTGCAGAGGTCCAAGCACCCTTGACTTTTCATTTGGCTACCCTGCAATCTCTTATGAATTCATCCATGAGACTGATTTTGCATGTAGCTGAAAGAACCTCAAGACGTTCTTCGTGTTTCACTGTTACAGTCATCACATCTGGGTTATCTGCCTCCAGGTAGCCCTCAGCCGGCCTGAATACCAGAGTCTTGGGATTTCTGCGTCAGATGCTGTCGCTTCTTCCATGATGTCAGGTTGTCAGGGGTATAAAACATGCAGCCGACGCCATTACATCAGTCTATCTTGCCTTGTGGTGCCCGAAACAGAAGCAGTTCGCAAGTGCCAGTCGGCTGACTCCTGAAATTTTCGTTTTTCAAGTTTCAGACCTGAAGTCTTCTAAAAGATAAGTACCCCGTTGGGGATCCTTTTTTCTTGCTCTAACCAATGTCAGAAAAAATTAATAATTGTCTTGCCTGTGGAAAGCAAATACCTCACAGAGATTTTCATTCTTACTGCGTCACCTGTTTATGCCCAGACCACGACGTTCCTCACTGCCAGTTTTGTGCCTTGTTCAATGCCTGAACTATTCATCGTTGGGCTATTTTTGTAACTAAATTCTTTCGCTCACAATCTCCGTACTCCGAAATGTCTTCGGTAAGCCATCTGACTACTGATCTTCTGAAAAAACAAAAGGATAAAGACAGGCTGCATAGGTCCAAGGCTGCGGACAACGCTACCGTTAAGCTAGTTGCCAGTCCACCGGTACTCAGTGAGGCGCATTCACAACCCCTGATACCCACTTCTACAGATTTGCAGGCCTATACTGAGACCGATTCGGAGTTCGGGATGCCGCGAGATGCTTCTTCGACTACGGAACCTGTAGATGTCTCTACCTTAGATGGGTCCGGAGCCGTTGTGCAGGCACCGGCTTCTGAAGGTATTTTCAGGCCTTCCGATCTTCATATTAAACCGACAACTTCCTTTCAAACCAAAAATACCGAATTTCTGAGGCCTAAGGTTCGCACTACGCCTAGGAAAACGATGATCAAAGCGCATTCTAAGGCCCACATGCTACAAAAACAAATGATTAGAATGGCTGAAGACCTCATTGCTTTAATTAGGGGAAGTCAGCCTTCCCCCTCAAAAAGACCCAGAACTGATTTTCCTTCTGATTCTTCTGATCAGGAATCTGATTACTCTGATCCTTTTGATTTCCAAGATATACCCTTATCTACCTATGAGGATTCTGATGCAGAGGATTCCATTCTATCTGCTTCTCCTCCAGATGATTTTTCCTTTGGTGAAACCCTGCACACCCTTAGAGAACATTTCCGCTGGGAGAGCCAGAACTACTCTTAGTCCAAAAAGAGACTCGGGGAATTTTTAAGCTTGCCTCAGCACAGGCCTCTAGCTATCCCTCCTGTTCTGGAAACTGTAGATGATGTCTTCCTGGAATCCAGCCTTACCCCTGATACCTTGCCTCCAGCTCCCAGGAAACCTGACATGTACTATGCCTGACTCCCACAAATTCCTTTTTAGGAATCCTACTGCGGATCCATAGACCATTTCCCAGGGACCTAAAGGCATTAAGGCTACAACTGCCAAAAATTCTACCCCTTCGGACAGGGATTCCAGGGCATTAGATAGATGGGGAAAAAGGTATACACCTCTGCTACGCTTGCCATTAGGACTTTAAATTGCCAGTTTCATAAGTTAAAATGTCAGCAGCATATTATGGAACTAATTAAACAAAAAATGTTGTTGATTCCTGATTGTGCAGAACACAAAGATTTACAAGAGTTAATGCATTCTGCTAACCAAGTTGGTAAACATACTTTACAATGTGGGTTTGATGCTTTAGAAGCATCTTGCAGGGCTGCTGTCACCGGGTCTGTTCTTAGAAGACATGCTTGGCTTAAGGAACAAAACTTGCCAGATCATGTCAAAGCAAAATTACTGGATGCACCATTAAATCAAAAGCATCTGTTTGGTAATAAAGCAGAAGTCCTCAAAAGAATGGAGGAGAACGCTAAATCTATGTAAACTGTTAAGGATTTCTTACAAGTACAGCCACTTAGATTCAGTAGACATTGGCTTTTAAAAAACTGGTCTTTTCCAGTACCTTCCAGGCCTTCTCAGTCCAAACCCAGGGGCAGCAGACCACCAAGACTTCAGTCTCAGGCTATGCACAGATCTAAGCAATGGAGTGCTGCCATATCCAAAACAGGAAGTAGTAAGCCTCCATCCTTTGGTAAAATTGCACAATGACTTATCCTTAACTCTTCCAAGCCTTGCCCAAGTACTTGCACCTTTAGGTGGAAAACTTGCACTGCATACCAAGAATTGGCAATACATTACCCAAGACAAATGGGTCTTAAACATTATTTCCCAGGGATACAGATTCCAATTCCACTCACTCCCATCCATAAGCGGATGGCCAGACCTACCACCACACCAGTGGGCAGAGGCCCAAAAGGAAGTACTTTCTCCTCTCAGTGTCAAGGCTATTCAACCTGTCCCAGCAGAACAAAGGGGGCAAGGTTTTTACTCCAGACTGTTTCTGATCCCCAGAAAAGAAAACTCTTAGCATCCTATCCTGGATCTGTCTATTCTCAACACCTTTTTCGTGGTTCCAAAATTCAAAATGTTAACTCTCCAACAGCTGCTTCCTATGCTTGCCAGGGACTCCTGGCTAGCAACCCTAGATTTAAAAGAAGCTTATCTGCACATTCCCATAAGGGAATCTTACAGAAAATACCTACGCTTCAGATCAGGCTCTCTGCACTGTCAGTTCTCTGCACTTGCCTTTGGCTTATCTACTGCACCCAGGGTATTCATAAAGTGCCTAGCTCCAGCCATTGCATATTACAGGCAGAGAGGAATTCAAATTTACCCATAATGGATGATTGCCTGATTCAGGCGGACAGTCAGGAATTGCTACTTCAGCACCTGGCATTTGTAAAGAGGCTTCTCACTTCACTGGGGTACACCATCAACGAAAAGAGATCACAACTGGTACCCAGCCAACAGATTGTATTCCTGGGAGCAAGCTTGAACACAACTTCCCAGATGGCATTCCTCACTCCAGAGAAACAAATTTATTTGACAGACTATTTCAATCTACTGGCAACCAAAACCAGGCTATCTGCAAGAAAAATACTGCAAGTCCTAGGGTTCATGGCCTCTTGCATTCTACTAATTCCATATGCAAGACTGCATATGAGGAATCTTCAATGGTACCTAAAAAGTCTCTGGTGTCAACATTCTCAGGACCTGGAAACAATGATTCCTATCATTCCTTGCCTAAGGACCGAGTTCCTTTGGTGGGCAGAGGCCTGCAGTCACAACAAGGGACTCCCTTTCATTCTACCCCATGCCGCCCAAACCCTAACAACAGACGCATCAGACTATGCATGGGGGGCTCACATGGCAGGGCAGGGCATTCAGGGCAAATGGAACCCAAAGCAAATGCACCTGCATATCAATCAAAAAGAAATGTTAGCTGTGCAGAATGCTCTAACAGCCTTCAAGGGCCTTATTCTTCGAGGACAACTATTGGTAAAGAAAGACAACACCACAGTTATGTGGTTCATAAACAAGCAGGGAGGAACCCATTCCTACCCACTCTGCAGACTAGCCATGGCTCTGTGGAACACAGCCTTGAGGAACCAAGTGCACTTACAAGCTCAGTTCCTGCCAGGCAAACCAAATTCACTGGTGGATGACTTAAGAAGACATCTCATGGATCCACACAAGTAGAAACTGGAACCCAAAATATTCAAGCTTATGAGGAACAGGTGGGGGTCACCAGAGGTGGACCTTTTTGCCTCCCCTCAGAACTATCAATTGAGCAAATATTGCACCAGAACTCCCCACAGCCAAGCTTGGAAAGTGGATGCCCTGTCCTTCACCTGGGAAAGCCTCTCAGTTTATGCCTTTCCCCCCTCTGATACTCCTCTTGAAGGTTGTACTAAAAATCAAACAGGACAAGCCTGATTGTGCCGGACTGGCCACACCAGCACTGATACCCTCATTTGCCAGTATGACAGTGCTACAACCATGGCACCTGCCTCAGACTCCTTCCCTGCTGTCCCAGCAGGCAGGCCAGATTCTGCACTCTCTGCTACAGACCCTGAACCTTGCAGCTTGGCTAATTCCCTGAATTCAACACCAGCAAACCTCAGTAAGCAGATGCTGGATGTCATTCTTGAGGCAAGGAGGCCTAGTACTAGAAAATCCAATTCGGAAAAATGGAAAAGATACTGCTTCTGGAGCCAGTCTCAGGGAATGTGCACAGCTGTGCCCAGCTTACCTCATATACTAAATTACTTAACAGAAATGCTCCACAAAGACCTGTTCTTTTCTTCAATTAAGATGTATGCCTTTGCCATCTCAGCTCATTATAATACTGAGCCACCCCTCTTCTCTCATCCTCTGGTAAAACAGTTCCTGAGAGAAGCCAAACATTTAAGACCCCTTCGCCCAGGAGAGCTCCCACTTCAGCCTGGGACCTTAACTTTGTATTAGAAAAGCTCACACTTCCGCCCTTTGAACCTGCGGCCACAGCAGAGTTAAAATTCCTCTCATGGAAAACAGCTTTCTTCTAGCCATCACTTCAGCAAGAAGAGTGTCTGAATTGCAGGCCCTTATGGCAGTGGAACCCTTCATTATCTTCCATGCAGACAGGGTTTACCTCAGGACTAACCCATCCCTTATGCCCCAGGGGATGTCTAGTGTGGCTTTAAACCAGTCTATTCATTTGCCAACCTTTTTGCTAATTCTCAGAATAAAGGGGAAATGATCCTGCCTTCCCTGGACATGCACAGGCAGCTTAGGTTCTATCTGGACAGGACTAAACCTCTCAGAAAATCTGACCAGCTGCTAGTCAGCTTTGCTGCAGGGGCAGAGGGCAAGGCCATTTCAAAGCAAACCATTTATAAATGGATAGCACACTGCATCCATTTCTGCTACAAGCAGCATGGGAAACCCACCCCACAGGGGAATCAGAACTCATTCCACTAGGGATAAATCTACCTCTAAAGCATTTCTCAGAGGAGTCCCTACCATTGACATCCTGGAAGCTGCAACCTGGAGCTCTGTACACACTTTCACCAAGAACTACCACTTGCTTATATTTTCTAAATCCAGAGTTGGATTTGCCACACCAGTCTTACAGGGCCTGAGTGCCAGCCCTAATGCTTCATAACTACCTCCACCCTTCCTTAGCTTTGGGAATCAACCCAAATGCGATGACTGCAACAGTGAAACACGAAGACCATAGTACAGTTGTGTACACTTACCATAAATGTAGATGTTCGAGTGTATTCATGTTGCAGTCCTGGTTGCCCTCCAGCCTCCTGACTTCTCTTGATTTCTTTCCTATCATTTTCGTCTGGCATATCTTACATCATTGGTATTTGTTTTTTGCTGAGGGTATTACATACCATGTAATTGCTTCCTATTTTGGGGGCACCTGACATCTGGGACAAGAAAAACTGAAGTAATGGCATTGGCTACATGTTTTATACCCCTGACGACCTGACGTCATGGAAGAAGCGACAGCATCAGATGCAGAAATCCCAAAACTCTGGTATTCAGGCTGGCTGAGGGCTTCCTGCAGGCAGGTAACCCAAATCTGATGACTGCAACAGGGAATACACTTGAACATCTACATTTATGGTAAGTGTACACAACTGTACTGTCTGCAGGTTCAGGCATTTCCAATAGGAGACATGCCTGGAAGTGCTTATGTGATTTTGAGTTGCCTTTCAAGTCATCGTTTGTCAATGCTCTTTTTGACGGCACCTCCTTGTTCAGCCCCTCAGTGAACGAAACTTTGTCCAGGTGTGAGAAGGATGGGAAGACCCTGTTTGTAGTGGGTGTAGGTTTTTCACCCCCTCAGAGATCATTTTCAAGGAATCAGTAAGGTGGTTGAAAAATATGGTTCAGGAAATCCCATGGTCGTTTCCAGGACATACGTGGAGAAACTTTCCCCATGGGCAGATGGAGGAACCCCAATGGTCAACACCACCCTCGCGGCAGAGGAGGCTCACAAAACCAGGGGTCCAGAAATTCTTTCTTTGACCAACCCTACCAGTGCTCCTGAAAGGAGGCCCAATTGTTAACCTCTGGAGGCAATCAGGGGTCAATTATTCCTGCACTAGAGAGCCTGTGTAGACATAACAAAAGACACTTGACTGAAGTAGATTATTTCCAGAGGTTATATAATTCCCTTATGTTCCACCCAGTCAGAAGGAAGAAGCAGCACTTCAAATAAAAAAAGCTGCTAGAAAAAAGGGTCATCCAAGATGCCTCACTAGACCAGATAGAATCCAGAACTTAGTCAAGGTTCTTTATAGTGCCAAAGAAAACAGGGGACTGGAGACTAGTTTTGGATCTCAGCAACATGAACAAGTGAGTTCAACATACCAAGTTTCGGATGGTCATGGTTTAGTCCATTCTCCCTTTTCTGGGCAAGGATGACTGGATGTGGTCAATAGACCTCAGGATGTGTACTATCACATAAAGATGAACAGACCATCCAGAAGGTATTTACGAATCTGGCTGAGAGCCAGTCACTACCAATACAGAGTTCTGCCCTTTGGTCTCATTACAGCCCCCAGAGTGTTCACCAAATGCATGGCAGTAATAGCAGTTCACTTGAGATTGCAGGGATTCTGGGTGTTTTCATATCTAGATAACTGGCTTATTCTGCCCCAGCCAGGCATCAGTTGATAAGCGTAAGAAATTAGTTACTTCAGATGTGTTCTCAGCTGGGAATATCCATAAACTACAACAAGTCTCAACTGGCACCAACTCAGAATTTGGAATTTATAGGAACAGTTTTCAGTACAAAGTAAGTGATAGCCTCACTGCCTCCCTCAAGGGTTCAAACTATAAGATCACAGGTCAGAAAAATAATTTGCAGTACCAAAATTTCAGCTTGGTCCTTCAAGCTCTGGGATCAGTGGCAGTGGCAATAACACTAGTACCTTTAGTCAGATTATATATATGAGAATTCTCCAATGGATGTTAACAACTCAATGGTCAGTACTTTACCAGTCCATGTCAACCCAAACATGAATCACCCAGACATGCAAGAAAGATCTCAGGTGATGGTTTCAATCAGATCAAGTTCTACAAGGTCGCCCATTCATCTACCCTCAGCTCCCAGCCCATATTGACCATGGATGCTTCCCAATTGGGCTGGGGGCATTTTCTGGGGAAAACAATCCAAGGCACTTAGTCCCCCAACGAGGCCAATTTGCATATTACTGTCCTAGAAATGAGAGCAGCACTTTTAGCATTGCAGGCCTTCCAGGATGCTCTCCTTTCAGGCACAAGTGTAATTCAGATGGACAATATGTCAGTAAACAAGGCGAGAACAGATTCTTATCTTTTGTGTCGAGAAGCACTCAGAGTGTGGCAATGGGCGATCTCATCCAAACGCTTTCTCATAGCAATGCTAAAAATGTAATGGGCACAGCTGTGCCCAGCTTACCTCATATACTAGATTACTCAACAGAAATGCTCCACAAAGGCCTGTCCTTCTCTTCAATTAAGATCCATGCCTCTGCCGTCTCAGCTCTTATAATACTGAGCCACCCATCTTCTCTCATCCTCTGGTAAAACAGTTCCTGAGAGAAGCCAAAAATTTAAGACCCCCCCAGGAGAGCTCCCACTCCAGCCTGGGACCTTAACTTTGTATTAGAAAAGCTCACACTTCTGCCCTTTGAACCTGCGGCCACAGCAGAGTTAAAATTCCGCTCATGGAAAATGGCTTTACTTCTAGCCATCACTTCAGCAAGAAGAGTGTCCGAATTGCAGGCCCTTATGGCAGTGGAACCCTTCATTATTTCCATGCAGACATGATTAACCTCAGGACTAACCCATCCCTTATGCCCAAGGTGGTGTTTAGTGTGGCTTTAAACCAGTCCATTCATTTGCCAACCTTTTTGCTAATCCTCAGAATAAAGGGGAAAGGATCCTGCATTCCCTGGACGTGCACAGGCAGCTTAGGTTCTATCTGGACAGGACTAAACCTCTCAGAAAATCTGACCAGCTGCTAGTCAGCTTTGCTGCAGGGGCAGAGGTCAACGCCATTTCAAAGCAAACCATTTCTAAATGGATAGCACACTGCATCCATTTCTGCTACAAGTAGCATTGGAAACCCAACCCACAGGGGAATCAGAACTCATTCCACTAGAGCTAAATCTACCTCTAAAGCATTTCTCAGGGGAGTCCCTACCAGGGACATCCTAGAAGCTGCAACCTGGAGCTGTGTGCACACTTTCACCAAGAACTACCACTTGCTTATATTTTCTAAATCCAGAGCTGGATTTACCACAGCAGTCTTACAGGGCCTGAGTGCCAGCCCCAATGCTTCATAACTACCTCCACCCTCCCTTAGCTTTGGGAATCAACCCAAATGCGATGACTGCAACAGTGAAACTCGAAGAACATAGTACAGTTGTGTACACTTACCATAAATGCAGATGTTCGAGTGTATTCACATTGCAGTCGTGGTTGCCCTCCCTCCAGCCCCCTGACTTCTCTTGATTTCTTTCCTATCATTTTCGTCTGGCATATCTTATATCATTGGTAATTGTTTTTTGCTGAGGGTATTACATACCATGTAATTGCTTCCTATTTTGGGGGCACCTGACATCTGGGGCAAGAAAAACTGATGTAATGGTGTTGGCTGCATGTTTTATACCCCTGACGACCTGACGTCATGGAAGAAGCGACAGCATCAGATGCAGAAATCCCAAGACTCTGGTATTCAGGCCGGCTGAGGGCTTCCTGCAGGCAGATAACCCAAATCTGATGACTGCAACAGTGAATACACTTGAACATCTACATTTATGGTAAGTGTACACAACTGTACTGTCTGCGGGTTCAGGCATTTCCAATAGGAGACATGCCTGGAAGTGCTTATGTGATTTTGAGTTGCCCTTCAAGTCATTCTTTGTCAATGCTCCTTTTGACGGCACCTCCTTGTTCAGCCCCTCAGTGAAAGAAACTTTATCCAGGTGTGAGAAGGATGGGAAGACCTTGTCTGCAGTAGGGTTGCCACCTTTTCAAATGGCCAAAGTGGGACATTTTCGGTACAAACATCAGATTTTACAGGCCGACACATACCCACGGTCAGTACAAAGGATAGAACTTAACTTTTTTGCCTAAATAAAAGCTTATTCTTGTAGCATTTTAGTTGCTTATTCTGTTTCTTATAGCATTTAGGTATTTTAGATACAAAATTACTGTTTTATGCAACTATTACATAAAATATAGGAAATAATTTTGTCCTAAAATCTCAGGACATTTGCCATTTTTTAAATTTTTTGTCAGGACACAACTGCCCAAAGAGGAACTGTCCCTCAGAAAGTGGGACAGGTGGTAACCCTAGTCTGCAGTGGGTGTAGGTTTTTCAACCCCTCAGAGATCATTTTCAAGGAATTAGTAAGGTGGTTGAAAAATATGGTTCAGGAAATCCCAGGGTAGTTTCCAGGACATACGTGGAGAAACTTTCCCCATGGGCAGAGGGAGGAACTCCAATGGTCAACACCACCACCACGGCAGAGGAGGCTCACAAAACCAGGGGTCCAGAAATTCTTTTTTTGACCGACCCTACCAGTGCTCCTGAAAGGAAGTCCAATTGTTAACCTCTGGAGGCAATCAGGGTCGATTATTCCTGTACTAGAGAGTCTGGGTAGACATAACAAAAGATACTTGAGTGAAGAAGATTATTTCCAGAGGTTATATAATTCCCTTACCCTTATGTTCCACCCAGTCAGAAGGAAGAAGCAGCAATTCAGATAAAAAAAGCTGCTAGAAAAAAGGGTCATCCAAGATGCCCCACTAGACCAGATAGAATCCAGAACTTAGTCAAGGTTCTTTATAGTACCAAAGAAAACAGGGGACTGGAGACTAGTTTTGGATCTCAGCAACATGAACAAGTGAGTTCAACATACCAAGTTTCAGATGGTCATGGTTTAGTCCATTCTCCCTTTTCTGGGCAAGGACGACTGGATATGGTCAATAGACCTTCAGGATGTGTACTATCACATAAAGATGAACAGACCATCCAGAAGGTATTTACGAGTCTGGCTGAGAGCCAGTCACTACCAATTCAGAGTTCTGCCCTTTGGTCTCATTACAGCCCCCAAGGGTGTTCACCAAATGCATGGCAGTAGTAGCAGTTCACTTGAGACTGCAGGGATTCTGGGTGTTTCCATATCTAGATGACTAGCTAATTACTGCCCTGGCCAGCCCTCAGTTGATAAGGGCAAGAAATTAGGTACTTCAGATGTGTTCTCAGCTAGGAATAACCATAAACAACAACAAGTCTCAACTGGCACCAACTCGGAATTTGGTATTTATAAGAACAGTTTTCAACACAAAGTCAGTGATAGCCTCACTGCCTCCTTCAAGGGTTCAAACTATAAGATCACAGGTCAGAAAAATAATTTGCAGTACCAAAATTTCAGCTTGGTCCTTCAAGCTCTGGGATCAGTGGCAGTGGAATAATACTAGTACCTTTAGTCAGATTATATATATATATATATATATATGAGAATTCTCCAATGGATGTTAGCAACTCAATGGTCAGTACTTTACCAATCCATGTCAACCCAAACATGAATCACTCAGACATGCAAGAAAGGTCTCAATTGATGGATTCAGTCAGATCAAGTTCTACAAGGTCGCCCATTCATCTACCCTCAGCCCAAGGCCATATTGACCGTGGATGCTTCCCAAATGGGGGGGGGGGGGCATTTTCTGGGGGAAACAATCCAAGGCACTTAGTCCCCCAAAGAGACAAATTTGCATATTAATGTCCTAGAAATGAGAGCAGTGCTTTCAGCATTGCAGGCCTTCCAGGATGCTCTCCTTTCAGGCACAAATGTAATTCAGATGGACAATATGTCAGTAAACAAGGCAAAACCAGATTCTTATCTTTTGTGTCAAGAAACACTCAGAGTGTGGCAATGGGCGATCTGATCCAAACGCTTTCATCATAGCAATACTAAAAAGTAACGGAAATGATTTTTCATCAGTGGGGTTAGCCTTGCTGCAATCTTTTCACTTTACCCATAAACAACAAATGCAGCAGCTACTTTGCCCTAATCCCCCCACAGGGGAATCACAGAGGAATGCTCTATTTCACAATTGACCCCCGATCTACTTTAGACCTACCCACCAATCCCATTGATTCTGAAATTTCTGCAGAAAGCTGCCATGTTGAAGAGCAAAGTCATCCTCATTGCACCTTACTGGCCTCTACAGATTTGGTTTCCCTTCCTTTGGCCTCACTTACTTTACCAACCTTGGATTCTGGATCCTGCTCCAGACCTCCTGTCTCACCCAACAGCCATGATCTATCCTGACATATCAAACCTCAGGCTGATGGCTGGTTTCTCCAATTCCATTAATAGCCAGACAACCAATGCTGTCCTTACCTGTCTGATATATACTTTTATCTTCCCATAAACCTTCAATTTGAAAAATTTATTCAAGTAAACGTAAAAGATTTGTTTTCTGGGCACAACAAAATCATGTAAAACCTTTTTCAGCCCCGATACATATCATACTTGAGTTTTTACCCTACTTTTTAAAGAAGGGACTAGTTCTTCAACCATTATACTTCAGTTATCAGGGATTTCAAATTTTCACATTGGATTTGAAGGTTTTTCAGTAGATTCTCATAAGTTGTGCAGAGCTTTCTTGCGAGGCACTCTCCTTTTAAGATCTCCGTTTAAGGACCCTACTCCCCCATAGGATCTCTATCTGGTACTGCGTGCACTAATAAATTCCCCCGTTGAACCAGCAGCTATATGAGACCTTAAATATCTCACTTGGAAAACATTTTTTTGTAGGCATTACCTCTGCTAAATCAGTTTCAGAGATTTAATAATTATCTTCAAAACTTTCATACTTGATCTTTCACAAAGATAGAGTGGCATTACGAACAAATGCCTCCTTCCTTCCCTAGGTAGTGTTAGATGTAACATCAATCATTCCATTCATTTGCCAGTATTCTTGCCTAATTTTGCTAACAAGGACAAATACATGTTACATTTAGTAGATATTCACAGACAATTACGTTTTTACCTACATAGAACAAAAGACATCTGAAAAACAGATCATTTTTTTGTTTTCTTTGCAGAACATAAATTGAGAAAGCCAGTTGCTAAAGTAACTTTAGCCAGGTGGATAACTGACTGTATTTCATTTATTTAGAACAAACTTTTTTATCTCCTTACCACAACCAGTATGGGCCTGTTCAACTAGATCTATTGCATCTTCTTCAGTTTTCCTATCCAGAATGTCTATGGATGACATATTTGCAGCAGCAACTTGGGCTACGCCCCATACCTTTATTACTCATTATAAATTGAATGGTCAAGAGAAGTAGAGCATCATTTGGTTTAGCTGTGCTCAGGAATATCCTTCCTTAGAGTCCATCCAGGATTATCAGTAGCTGGCGAGTCTGTCCCATCAGTTGAGGATAGAAGGAAAATTGACAAAATCAGGTAAAGAACTTATATACTTACCATAATGTTCCATCTGTGTTGTCCATTTTCATTCTTCCTCAACTTCCCACCCACCATCCCCCATGTTCACAAATTTCTGGATGAATGAGCCATTAGAAGAACATCACTGTCCTTTATACTGAGCTCTAGATATAGTTTTCTCATATATATTCATGCACATTAAGCATTTCTGTCTTATAGTAAATTAGCAAACAAGATTTAAGATAGCTTAGGGTTGGTGCAATAGGGGTAAGAGAGGAGCTTAAGAGTTTTTTTGCTCACTACGAGCTTTAGTAATGGCCGAGTCAGATCCGAGGATTGGATACGAACCCGTCAGTTGAGAAAGAATGAAAATGGGCAGCACAGATGGAATGTTACGGTAAGTGCATAACTTTGTTTTTTGGCACCAAACAGAAACTTAAAAAACAGAAAAAAAACTCTTTGTATATCTATTAAATTCCATATCATTTGGCTTGACTTCCTCTTTTGACTGCTTTCTCCACCTTGACAATACAACAAGAAAAAAGTTAACTCTCTTGTATTTGGGAGAGTTACTAAAAACTCCAGAACAGCCATAGGCAAAGGCATACTACTGTCCCAACCTGAATACTCATCCTCATAGCTTTAGCATCAAAAACAAATTCCGCACACTTTCAAACAGTGATGAATAAAATTTGTAGATTTATTATCCATTTCCTTAAAATGAACACTACTGTAAAACATTGAAAATAGTAAAATGGCTGTCCCTCAACTGTCCAGACTCCTAGCTGACCAAATCGTTTATTCTGTAGCAGCTAAACTAATTAAACAGCCTTATTCTTACAGCCTCAGAAACCACAATTACTCCTGCTCCAACATTGCATCACCCTCCAAAACTAAACTCCACTGTATAGACAACTGGATGTTCTTCGTGTTTCACTGTTGCAGTCATTACATTTGGGTTATCTGCTTGCAGGTAGCCCTTAGCCGGCCTGATTAACAAAGTCTTTGGTCCTGCGTCGGTTGGTATCCCTTCTTCCATGATGTCAGGTCATCACGGGTATAAAACATGCAGCCAACGCCATTACATCAGTCTTTCTTGCCATGCGGTGCCCGAAGCAGAAGCAGTTTGCAAGTGCTGGTCGGCCGACTCCTGAAATTTTCATTTTCGAGTTTCAGAACCGAAGTCTTCAACTAAAGCTAAGTACCCCGTTGAAACTTTTCTTGCTCCTTACCGATGTCAGTAAAAGTTAATAATTGCATTACTTGTGGAAAGCAAATACCTCATAAAGATTTTCATTCATACTGTATTCCTTGGGCCCTGACCACGACGTACCTTGCTGTCGGTTTTGTGCTTTACTTAATCAACGAACTATCTGTCGTCGGTATATTTTCGCCTCTAAATATTTTGGTTCTCGGTTTAATTATCCAGAAATGTCGTCGGTTAGCCATCCAACTACCGGGATTACAAAAATAACACAAAGATAAAGACAGAGACAGGCCGCTGAGGTCCAAAACTGCCGACGACGCTTCTCCTGAGCCAGTCGCCAGTTCGCCAGTACTCAGTGAGATGCTTTTGCGGCCCCTGATACCCGTTACTTCTGATTCGCAGGCCTCTACTGAGTCCCATTCAGAGTCCGGTATGCCGCGAGATGCTTCAACTATGGAACTTTTGGATGTCTCTACCTTGGATGGGTCCGGAGCCACTGTGCAGGCACCGGCTTCTCAGGGTGTATTCAGGCCTACGGACTTGCATGTTAAACCGATGCCATCTTCTTTACTTAGGCCTAAATCTCGTACCATGCCTAAAAAAAACCAACGCCCAGGCCACATGCTTAGGCCTCTATGCCTAAAAAACAAATGATAAGAATGGCTGAAGATCTAATAACTCTAATCAGGGGTATCCAACCCCCCCCCCCCTTCTAAGAGGCCTAGGACTGAAGTTGATTATGAATCTTCTGACCAGGATTCTGTTTTTTTCTGATTCCTCTGATGATCTGTATTTGCCCTTATCTACTTATGAAGATTCTGATGCAGAGGACTACATTCCCTCTGCTTCCCCTCCTGAGGATTTTTCTTTTGGGGAAACCTTACATACTCTAAGGGAGCATTTCCACTAGGAAAGCCAGGATTTTTCTGATTCAAAAAAGAGGCTTAGGGATTTCCTTCTCCTACCGTCAGCATAGGCCTTTAGCTATTCCTCCTGTACTAGACATTGTTGATGATGCTTTTTCAGAATCTAGTTTGGCCTCTGATTCCTTGCCTTCTGCTCCCAGAAAATGTGACAGATACTACAGGGTCCCTGAGTCCCACAAGTTCCTTTTTAAAAATCCTATTGTGGATTCAGAGACTATTTCACAGGGGCCCAAGGGCATTAAGGCTTCTACTGCTAAAAATCCTACCCCTTCTGATAGAGACTCCAGGGCGCTGGATAGATGGGGTAAGAAGTTTTTCACTTCTGCAGCCTTGGCCATTAGGGCTTTAAACTGCCAGTTTCATATGTTAAAGTATCAGCAACATGTTATTGGATTGCTTAAACAAAAAATTATGTTGATTCCTGACTGTGTGGAAAATAAAGAATTACAGGATTTAATGCATTCTGCTTAACAAGTTGGAAAACATACTTTACAATGTGGTTTTGATTCATTAGAGGGCTCTTGCAGGGCTGCTGTTACTGGGTCTGTGCACAGAAGGCATAATTGGCTTAAGGAGCAATCTTTGCCTGATCATGTTAAAGCTAAATTGTTGGATGCTTCCTTAAATCAGGACTGCCTGTTTGGCAACAAGGTTGAGGAAGTTCTTAAAAAGATGTAAGATAAAGCTAAATCTGTTAAAGATTTCTTACAAGTTCAGCCTCCTAGATTTAGTAGGCACTGGCCCTCTAAGAATTGGTCCTTTCCAGCTCCTTCCAGGTCTTCTCAAGCCAAACCCAGACACAGCAAAAACCCCAGGTTTTAGTCCCAGGGGACACACAGGACTAAGCAGTGGGGGGGGGGGGGCTCCACTTCCAAATCTGGGAATAATAAGACTCCCCCCTATGGTATACAGTCTCAATGACTTCCTTTTAAAATTTCCAAGCACTTATCAACTGACTGCCCCTTTGGGGAGAAAGATTGCGCTTCATGCAAAGAATTGGGAACTCATTACCCAGGACAAATGGGTTTTACATATAGTGTCCTAGAGATACAGATTTAACTTCCACACGTTGCCAACACCAAGTGTGTGGCCGGACCTACCCCCAAATCAGTGGGAAGAGGCCCCAAAACAAGTACTTTCTCTCTTAAGCATGGCTATTCAACTGGTACCAGAAGAGGAAAAGGGACAAAGTTTCTACTCAAGACTTTTCCTGTACCCAGAAAAGACAATTCATGGCATCCTATCCTGGACCTGTCTACTCTAAACACCTTTTTGGAGATTCCAAAATTCAAGATGCTGACTCTTCACCAATTACTTCCTATGCTAGGCAAAGATGTCTGGTTGGCAACACTAGATTTAAAAGAAGCATACCTGCACATCCCAATCAGGGAATCTTGCAGAAGATACCTACGCTTCAAAGCAGGCTACATGCACTGTCAGTTCTCTGCACTGCCCTTTGGCTTATCTACTGCACCCAGGGTATTCACAAAGTGCCTAGCTCCAGTTAATGCATTTTGCAGGCAAAGAAATATTCAGATATACCCATACTTGGATGATTGTCTAATTCAGGCAGAAAGACAGGACATACTTTTGAATCATCTGGCCTTTGTACAAAGGGTTCTAACTTGTCTGGGGTACACCATAAACGGAAAAAAATCACACCTGGTACCCTGTCAACAAATTATATTTCTGGGAGCAAGCTTGAATACAACTTCCCTGATGGCTTATCTCACGCCAGAGAAACAAATTCATTTGACAACCTACTTCAAACAAGTGGCCACAAAAACCCTGCTGTCTGCAAGACAAATACTGCAAGCCTTGGGGTTCATGGCCTCCTGCATTCTTCTAATTCCATATGCAAGACTGCATATGAGGAAACTACAGTGGTATCTAAAAAGCCTACGGTGTCAACATTCTCAGGATCTAGAAGCAATGATTCCTATCATACCTTGCCTACGGTTAGAGTTCCTTTAGTGGGCAGAGTCCTGCCACCAGAACAAGGGACTACCTTTCACACACCCCCAAGCCGCCCAAACCATAACAACAGATGCATCAGACTATGCATGGGGGGCTCACCTGGCAGGGAAGTGCATTCGGGGCAAATGGATCCCAAGTCAAATGCACCTGCATATCAATCAAAAAGAAATGTTAGCTGTACAGAATGCTCTGACAGCCTTCAAAGACCACATTCTTCCAGGACAACTAATGGTAAAGACGGACAACACCACTGTTATGTGGTACATAAAGAAGCAGGGGGGGGTACACATTCTTACCCCCTCTGCAGACTAGCCATGGCATTGTGGAACACAGCCTTGAGCTACCAAGTGCACCTACAAGCTCAATTCTTGACAGGAAAATTAAATACACTGGCAGACGGACTAAGAAACCTCATAGACCAACACGAGTGGAAACTGGTACCAAGGATTTTCAACATGTTGACAAGCAAATGGGGGAGACCAGATATAGACCTGTTTGCCTCTCCCCAGAACTACCAATTGGACAAATTTTGCACAAGGACTCCCCACAAACAAGCCAGGAAAGTGGATGCTCTGTCCTTCAGCTGGAAAAACCTATCAGTTTATGCCTTCCCCCCACTGCCTCTGCTCTCCAACATACTACTAAAAGTCAAACAGGACAAACCAAGGATGATTTTGATTGCTCCGGACTGGCTACGCCAACACTGGTACCCCCTCCTGTGCAGTGTGTCACGGTTATCCCCATAGCATCTGCCTCAGACTCCTTCCCTGTTGTCTCAGCAGGAGAACCAGATTCTGCACCCTCAGCTTCTAACACTGAACCTTGCAGCCTGGCTGATTACATAATTTCTCCTTTACCATCCCTCAGTAAACCTGTGATGGATATCATTTTAGAGGCAAGGAGGCCTACTACTAGAAAATCTTATGCTGAAAAATGGAAAAGATTCTCTGCCTGGAGCCAATCTCAAGGGATGAGCACAGCAGCACCCAGTTTACCTCAGATTGTACAATACTTAACTGAGATGCTTCACAAGGACCTGTCTTTTTCCTCCATTAAAATCCATGCCTCAGCCATTTCAGCTCATTATAACACAGAACCTCACCTTTTGTCTCATCCACTGCTCAAGCAGTTCCTCAGAGGGGCCAAAAAATTTAGACCACCCAGGAGAGCTCCATCCCCAGCCTGGGACCTTAACTTTGTTTTGGAGAAACTCACTCTACCTCCTTTCGAGCCAGCTGCTACTGCAGACTTAAAATTTCTTTCTTGGAAAACAGCTTTCCTTTTAGCAATCACTGCAGCTAGAAGGGTATCTAAATTACAGGCCCTTATGGCAGTGGAGCCTTTCATCATCTTTCATGCAGACAGGGTGTCCCTTAGAACCAATCCATCCTTCATGCCCAAGTGGCATCCAGTGTGGCTCTTAATCAGTCCATTCATTTGCCAACCTTCTTTCCCAATCCACAGAACAAAGGCGAACGGATACTGCATTCCTTAGATGTGCACAGACAACTTAGATTCCACTTGGACAGGACTAAACCTCAAAGGTGGTGGTGGCATTTGCTGCAGCGGTAGAGGGGAAAGCTATTTCAAAGCAAACCATTTCTAAATGGATAGGCCATTGCATTCATTTCTGCTATAAGCACCATGGAAAACCTATCCCCCAGGGGATCAGACCTCACTCCACCAGGGCTGCATCTACCTCTACAGCCTTTCTCAGAGGCGTCCCTACCAGGGACATCCTAGAAGCTGCTACCAGGAGGTCTGTACATACTTTCACCAAGCATTATCATTTGCCAATTTTCTCTAAATCCAGAGCTGGCTTTGCCACTGCAGTCTTGCAGGGCTTTATAGCAGACCCTAATGTTATCTAAATTCCTCCTCCCAACCATAGCTTTGGGAATCTACCCAAATGTAATGACTGCAACAGTGAAACATGAAGAGCATAGTACAGTTGTGTACACTTACCATAAATGTAGCTGTTCAAATGTATTCACTTTTGCAGTCCTGGTTACCCTCCCTCCAGCCCCCTAACTTCTTTTGGCTATACCTCTACTTTCCTGTACTATGCTTAAAACCCTTTTTGGTGTATTTGCTTTTTTGTTGGATGTATATCATTGTACTTTTATATTTAATTGCTTCCCATTAGGGGGGCACCTGACATCTGGGGCAAGAAAAACTGATGTAATGGCATTGGCTGCATGTTTTATACCCCTGACGACCTGACATCATGGAAGAAGGGAAAGGAACTGACGCAGGACCCAAGACTTTGTTAATCAGGCCAACTGAGTGCTACCTGCAAGCAGATAACCCAAATGTAATGACTGCAACAGTGAATACACTCGAACATCTACATTTATGGTAAGTGTACACAACTGTACTTTCTCTGTACTAGGACCAAAACTCTGGAGAGTACTGTATGGTTCATTTTTTTCTCTGTACTAAGTCTAAAAATATTGGACTGTATTCTCCCAAAAATGTAATACAGCATCATCTTACCTCCAAGTTAGGGCTCAGCTAAAAACCCACTTCCTTTCATTAGTCAAGTGTCATTGCATTTCATTCAACCGTATTGTGTAACCTGAGTGGTATCACTCTCACTTTCTCCTGCTAGTAACACTCTTTCTTTCCCTCATATAGCACATTCTATTGCACCAATCTGCACTTCTTATTCATATAACGTTTTGTTAACATAATTTCTCCTTCTAGTTACTCACAAACTCTTGTCTTAACGTCCTTCAATTTACTCAGCTATCATATCATCCCAGCTTAGAGGCAACACACAGTTGTAATTGTCATGCACACACCTCACTTTCTAAGTGTGATTTGTCTTGATTTACTGCAAGCAATGTATATCACAATTGTATATACTCTTTGCATTTTTATTAGCTGGCAGTGGTGTATTAGGGATGTACATTTTCATTTTACTCTTGCTGTCACTCACTAAAAGTAATTCTGACTTGCTGTGTATTCCCAGGCTAAGACTAAAATTGGTCACTTGTGATCAGTGTTCTAACCTCATGAACAGATTTTAAGTAAAACTGAACAAATTGTGAGCATAAATATGAATTTGCTTAATCTTTGTCATTTGTTACTTCATAAAACCATAAAATCATAGAATATACAAGGCAACTGAGCCCACTGGCCATTTTGCACCTCATCAATGCCAACCCTTACACCTTACCTTCTTTTTCAAGGAGCAACAGACCACTCACTTCACGGGGGTATTTGTGGATACCCTTCCAGTTGTCCATCTCCTTTTTGAAGGAAGAAAATGTGTTCCATTGTTTAAATTGGAGTGAAAGTTTGCTCCAGAGAAAGGGCAAGTGATGCATGATAAATGTGTTTCTCCACAATGTTTTCTTTATTTATTGAAACAATTTTAAATCCCTGGTACAAATGTTAACGATTTGTGGTTACATAACAGTTCTTGGACTACCGGATCCTTATTGACCTGAAAGATCAGGCACAGATCACCCCTAAGGAATCTGTAGGACACTGAATAGAGGTACAATGCTTCCAGCCTGTCCTGAAAGCTTTTGTCTTTTAAGCAAGCTTGTAATCTTTTTGTTAGGACTGTGTGGCATCTTTTTGGTTGCTTGTTATGCCCAGTAAGATACATCCCAAAAGGAGCATTATATTCGATAATAGGCCTGATCGATTTGGAATAGAGAGGGGTAAGAATTCCCTTGGATCTAGATGAAATACCTTTTGCAATTAGCTGTGTAAGATTTCCTAACGACTGTTGCAACATAATCTTCAAAGGCAACAGACTTACCTGCCCATGTTCCAAGGTCCCAGACCATATTTTCATTTTGACGTGGGGTATTGTCTGTACTATAAGATGGATAAATGAATTATTTACCAAATTATATGAAATGATATCAAACTTTTTAGCATTTAATTTTAATCCATTTTGAGTACCAGCTGTTGACACGTGAGTTCCAGTTGAAGCTGCTGTATATCAGAGGGGGACCTTAAGAATGACACCAAGTTTGTAGTCATCTGAAAACTTGGTTAGCCAGAGATCTGTATTTGTAATTTGAAATAGATGCTGAATGCTAGAGGTCCCAGCACAGAAGCTGTGCTGAGGACTCATCTGTTACCCTCACTATGTGGGTTCTATCCACCAAACAGTTTGCTGTCAACCTAACTTTGTATGAATTAATTTGGAAATTGTTTAGCTTGCATATCAGAATGTGGCATGGTGTCAAAAGCCTTAGCCAGGTTGAGGCATGCGGCATGGATAGCATGTCCAATGTCCGTGGCTGGAGTTACTATTTCAACAAAGTTGACTAGATTCATTAGAGAGAATATACCCTTAATAAAGCAGAACTGCTATTGGTCAAGCCTTATAGGATTTTTGATATCATAGTTAATTAGATCAGTGTGATGTATTCAATATCTTTGCAGATAACAGTAATCAGGCTAAAGATTCTGTTATATGTGTTCTGTGCTGGCGCACAAACCTACACTGACAGGTTTTCAGAGCTCAGAATCCCCTCCTCTTTAAGTCTTTACAATACAGGATTGGCTAAACCCTTCTCATCAGGGGAAGCTTAACCCTGTCACAGAAGGTCAGTTATTCAGTCTTTTACTGCCAACTGTAGGACTCTTGAATCTACTCAGCAGCATGCATTAGTGGATTGCAACTTCCAGTTTCAAGTAAGATCCCTTTGGGAATTTCCCTTTCTCTTTATTATTAAATACTTTTGATTTCTTTCTGTAGTGTTTAGCATACACACACACACACACACACACACACACACACACACACACACACACACACCCCTGTGTGTGTGTGTGTGTGTGTTTGCGCGTGTGCTTGTGTGTTTGTGTGTGTGTGTGTGTGTGTGTGTGTGTGTGTGTGTGTGTGTTTGCGCGTGTGCGTGTGCTTGTGTGTTTGTGTGTGCGTGTGTGTGTGTGTGTGTGTGTGTATGTTTATATACATATATATATATATATATATATATATATATATATATATATATATATCTATAGATCTAGGACTAGTGAACGAATGTTCAGTAGTCCGAAATCCACAATCACCGAGCACACTTTAATGAAAGCGCTTTCACCGAAAAAGCGCTTTCGTTAAAGTGTGTTTAAAAAAAATAAAACATTACTTTTACGTTTTTGCAGGGAGGCAAGCCCCCCTGCACCCCCCACACCCCCCTACTTAAATATTCTCACTCCGAGGTCGCACTACAGTGAGGAAAAGGGAATTTTCCCTTATCCCCATTGTAGTGCGATCTCCGCAACAGGCATACTTAAGCGAAAGTGCCTTTCGGTGAAAAACACTTTCGCGCAAGTATGCCTGTCCGAATCTGTTCCGGTTATGTTGCCGTTTTTATATATATATATATATATATATATATATATATAGTTTACTATCATAATATTGAAGCAGACTCAGTCGAATAATTGTATCATCGACCCACATCCCTAAAAAGTCACAATCCTAAATTCTGATATTGTTGAATTACACCCCGAAATCGACCTAGGAACAAGCGTTAACATGGGTCGATATAGGGGTGAGATTTGTATTTAGACAATATTCGGACTTCAGCGTTGTCATCATTCGACCTACGGACTTCGTGCAAAGTGGATTCAACTGAATCCACTTCAATATTATGTTAGTTAACCTATATATATATATATATATATATATATATATATATATATATATATAGAGAGAGAGAGATGTATATATGTATATATGTGTGTGTGTGTGTGTGTGTGTGTCTGTGTGTGTGTGTGCGTGTGTGCATAGTGTTAACTTTTTATTTTAATATTCTTGCTATTTACTACTGCTGTTAATTCCTCTGGGTATTCTGACTTACTCTTGTATTGTTTCTATGTGTAACACTGCTTTTATGCAGTTTTGAGTCTTTTCTAAAGTGTTTTATGACTTGTACTGGAAAACTGAATTTCTGTGGTGTCAGTACAGCAGTAGGGACTGCCTTGTACTTGCAGGCCAAGAGGCCTGTTGTTTCTGTTGTCTATCTGCTTCATTCTGAAATTCTGTCAGGAAAATATTGCATTTGTTTTACTTCTTTCTTCATTTTTATGATATTTACTACTGATGCAACACTGCTGTAGCTGTTTTATCATTAAATGCGAGTTTACTGTGAATTAATCATTAAACATGAGTTTACTGTGAATTACTTTATTTGCATTTTTATGGAGATTATTTTTTTTCATTTCTGACAAGGGAATCTAAGCAAACACTTGTTTATGCTATTTTTAAATGTTTCTATTAGATTCAAGGGCATATGTTTGAGTTTTGTCATTATTTGGAGAAGTGAATTTTACTTGATGTTGTGACTATGTGCTGTTGTTGACTAGACTGTGCAAATTGCAGAACAAAGTTAAGCACAATTTAAACTGTTTCTGCTATATTTTATGTGGTTTATCCTTATGTGTTGTATGGGAACATAGTTTGCATTTTCTATTATTGACGCTCTTAGTCAGCCCTTAATAGTGTCAGTGTATTATTCTGGCTGGTATTTTTCCCCTGATTTGATGTATCCAGATTTGGCTGCCCCCCCAATCAAAAAAAAAGGTCAACAGAAACATGCCTCAGCCTGCATTTTGTGAATCTGTTGTTGTCTTAAGCTATCCTGAAGACCACTTACCTTTTTCCGTGTCACCGTCTGGTAGGAGGCCACAGCCCTCTATGGTGCTGTGGTCAGACACATCTTCTGGGTCTGTTTCAGTACCTGGTTAAGGTATGGGAGAACCAAACCCTTTAGGTGCAGGAGAGGTCTAGGATAAGAGACTCTTTGCCAGGCATAATACTGTGACCCCAAATATTTGGTCCTCCAGTATAGTTCATATTAAGAAACAGAAACTTCACTATACGGCAGACAATCAGGTTATTAACATGTATAGGGCTGATGTGGTTTCCGTAACTAAAAGCCTTTTATAGTCAGCTAATCTCAGACATTATACGCCTATTCAGAGTGACTGTACCTTCTCTGGAGATCAGTCTGGCACCACAGATTTTGATGGGGACTCTGATGCAGACAATAGTGAACACACAGAGTCTATCCAGTCTGATTGATCAGAAGGTGAACAGGTTCAAAAAACTCAGCAAGTGTTTACACTTCAATAGATGCTATCTTGACTTAGAGATGCATTTAATTGGAAGCAGTCTGGAGCGATGCTAGAGACTGGCAGAGTTCATGATATTATTGTGGATGAGATTTGAAGTGTCTTGCCTGTTCTTCCTCTGTTACTGGCCTTAGAAGATATCTTTAAAATTGCATGTAAAACCCCTTTGGTTAGTGAACCAGTTCCTAAAAAGGCTATGAGGAAATACAAGGTGTATTCTGATTTTTCAGCTCTCTTTGCTCCTTTGTCAACCGGTCCAGCTGCGGTTTCTCTAGCTACAAACTCTTTAACAAGAGAGCCTTAGCTCTTCTAACCTACATTGCCAAATAAAATTGGCAAGTGATTAGAATCTCATAGAAGAAAGTTGGCTCAGTCTAGTAATTTAGTCTTTAGAAATTTAAATTACCAGGGCTTCATGTAGAAACTTATTTTGCAGTGTGCTTATAGGTTAGATGACTTTGCCGTATCTTTGCCCACTGAACAGAAGTGTTACATGAATGAGAATCTTTCTAATGTGACTCAGGTTTAAAACATGTTTTGAGGAGTGTCTTGGAAGGTGCAGAAACTATTTCTAGAAATGCAGCCACTTCTATCATATTGAGAAGGTATGCCTGGTTACATAACTGGAATTTTTCTGAAGATTTTAAAAAAATTCGTTTTTTTAAAAACACCTTTTGTTACAGAGGAAAACTTACATTTATATAAAAATAATCAAACAATATTAACAAGTTCACATTTTCAAACATTATACATCACGTATATTCTTCTATACAGTATAATCAGTCCAGCATCTCATAAATTGTTCGGTTCCTACCTTCTCTTAAACCTCATTCTTCCTCCGAAACATTTTTCTGCATATATTGTTCCCAGAATTTCCATTTTTTTGTCAGTTGAACCAGCTGCAGTTTCTCCAGCTACAAACTCTATAACAAGAGAGCCTTGGCTTCTTCTAACCTTAAATTGCCAGATAAAATTGGCAACTGATTAGAATCTTATAGAAGCAAGTTGGCTCAGTCTAGTAATTTAATCTTTAGAAATTTAAATTACCAGGGATTCATGTGGAAACTTGCAATGTGCTTATAGTTTAGATAACTTTGCTGTGACTTTGCCTGCTGAACAGAAGTGTTACATGAATAAGAGTCTTTCTAATGTGACTTAGGTTTCAAAACATGCTTTGAGGAGTGCCTTGGAAGGTGCAGAAAATATTTCTAGAAATGCAGCCTCTTCTATCGTATTGTGAAGGTATGCTTAATTACATAAACAGAATTTTTCTGAGGATTTATTTTAAAAAATTAGATTTTTTTAAAAGCACCTTTATTTAATTATTTTATTAGTTGTGACTTGGGAAAACTTACATTTATATACAAATAATCAAACAATATTAACAAGTTCACATTTTCAAACATTGTACATCACGTATATTCTTATATACAATATAATCAGTCCATCATCTCATAAATCGTTTGGTTCCTACCTTCTCTTAAATCTCATTCTTCCTCTGAAACATTTTATCTGCATATATTGTTCTCACAATTTCCATTTGTTTCTGTGTAATTTGCTCATACCCTTTTCTAAAGATCCGGTGTTCAGCTTTTTATCTTTGTTTCAGTATTTACTTCTTCAAGTATGGTTGATTTAGACTTTGACTTCCATTTTCTAGTAATTTCCTTTTTGGCAGCCACCAGAATTAAACTTAGCAAGGCCTTACTATGTCTAGGCAATTCCTGTTAACCAGGTCAAAAAAATAATTTCCTTAGTTACAAAAATTTGCTCACCCAGTATTCCTGACAGAGTACTCTGTACAATTTTTAAAGTCTGCCATCTCATTACACTGTGAAAACCCGTGATCTCAGGGACAGCTTTCTTCCCCTGTATTTGCCATCTACCTGAGGAAAAATTCTTTTGCGTCTGCATGGGGTATAAAAGTATCTGTGGAAACACTTCCAAGCAAAAATCCTAAATCTTCTAGACATTGTTGCATAGATATGTTCTCCAATTGCTTGATTGTGAATTGTTTATCTAGTCTCTCTTCCAATTTTTCCTGACCTCCACTGATTCCTATAGTCATAGTGCAAAATGTTATATGACCTACTAATTATCCCCTTTTTAACAGCAGCTTCTATTCTAGATTCAACTAAAATCTCTACCAGAGCAGGTCGTTCACCAGGGGTTTCCCTATCCCTTTCTCCTTGCCTATACTCCCTGATAGGGAATGCAGTCTCTAGCCTGCAGTCCAAATGTCTTCTTGGCCTCTTCGCATTCGATTACCTTTGTCTCTGATTGTTTGTTTCAGATATCTTTATTCCTTTGCCAACTTCCTCTAATAAATTCCAGACCCATCTTACCTATTCTCTGTACCTCTAATTGCAGTCAGCCATATTGTCAGAGTCTCCTTTCTCCATTCCTGTGTTGGTTTAGTTCTTAGTATACTTTCTGCTACTTAATGAATGCAATATTCTGTACGATTGTTGTTATTCTGCTTAAAGATCTTCATTCAAAATCTCACTCGTTCCTTATTTCTTGAATTTCCCTCCTGCTTCTTCATTCATTCCTTTCCACTCAGAATTGTAGTTTTCTGCTTGTGTTGTGTATAAGTGCCTTAACTGTGTTGCTGTAAAATATCCCTTCAAATCAGGTAATTCTAAACCACCTAAAAAATGAGATTTTGAATTCTCCTTTATGTTCTGAACTTGTGTTTAGTCATGCTGCTACCAGATTGTCAAGCAATGGAGTAGGTAGAATGTTTCATATTCTCAGGGTGTCTCTTAAAAAGGCATCCGACTACAGAGTGCAGAACAAACAAAAATCCCAGCCTAATGAAGAGTCAGAGTACCAAGAGGGAATGGCAGGAGGATAGTGCTTCCAAACTAATGAAAAGGGCTTCCTTTCTCCAAAAAAGGATAATTCCCCTTATAAACAACAACTATGGCAAAACACAGGGAATCCCATCCCTTTCTTCTGCCCCTACTCCCCTTTCCCCTTCCCTCAGGCTTTAGAACAACCCAGCAGCCTAGCCACAAATAGTGGGTGTTGAGAATAATTTAGTAAGAATGCTGTTGACAGTGGACAGAAAATATTCCTCCCTTCAGGGAATTCCCCCTGCATCCACCAGACAAGACATGTCTGTTCTCCTTGGTACTCTTTCACAAATTGCAAGAAGGGTTATAAAAGTTCCTGCATCACAAAAATGAAAAGGAAAAGGATTTTTCATCATATTCTTTGTTGTAACTATATACCTTTCTGAAAGTACACAAGCTCAAATTGCTCAGCCTGCGTGCTGTCCCTTCTTCTGGATATCTGTTTTATGGTGACTTTACATCTGCAGGGATGCTTATCATCACATTCCAACTGCTCCCAACTTCATGTTAAATCTACTCATATCCTGTCTTACACCCTTACATAGAATTGCCTTATTGGGCTATACCATGGACACACAAAACGTATGGGCTTTCTTCCAGGAGACAAAGTCTTGACTGCTTAGAATATCTTCAGGGATTTCTCTCTTCAAGAAGCTGCCTCCACAAGAGAGTTTGTGAAACTTCTAGACCTCATGGCATCAGTGATCCTCATTTACACCACTGACAGACTCCACATGAAAAAGATTCAGTGGTACTTAAAAAATGTTGAATCCATCACCTGCTTCCATTGGAGTTTCAGGAATCATTTCTAGATTTTGTGATATGAGAATTTCATTGGCAGAGGGATCAAATGTCTCTCAATTCAGACCTACTCTTCTCCCCCAGTCCTCTAGTTCAATCAGTCCACTTGGACTCATCAGATTTTACATGGGGAACAGTGTCCAGGGGAGTTCAAGTGCAAGGCGAATGGAGTCCTTCTGATGTTACCAAGCAAACAAATATCAAAGAAATGTTAGCAGTAATTCAGACCTTGTTGTTTGTCTTTTGGCTTTTTCCCGGTAAGGGGTCACCACAGCGGAACTCCGGTCCGCTAATGATTGGCAGTAGATTTTTATGAAATGCAGAGGTGCCAGCTCGACGCCCAACCTTCAATGAAGGCACGCCCATTTACACACGCATGTCTTTCAAACGCTACACAACCGCGGGGAGGACATGCATACTCCACACAGAAGGCACTACCAAGCCACGCCGAGAATCGAATGGGAGAACCTCTTGCTGTGAGGTAACAACACTACTGCCGTACCACCGCGGCAGTAATTCAGACCTTAATAGTTATTTTTTACTACTTATGGTCTCCATATCCCCTTTTATTGGTCACAGACAATACTACGGTCATGTGATACCTGATCAGACAAGGGGGTACAAAGTCATACCTTCATTGCCAGTTGGCAATGGTGGCTTGGGAGCTAGCCTTACAGCATTCTCTGACACTTAAGGTCTCATACATCCCATCAGAGCAATATTAGTGGCAGACAGACTAAGCAGATCCCGGACAGACCCTCATGAGTGGAATCTCATGACAGAGGTCTGCCTGGATTTGGTCCATATGTGAGAAACACTTCAAATAGTTCTGTTCACCTCCTTTCAAAATAGACAGTTGGAAAAAATTCTGTTGATATATGCATTCTCATTGCATTGGGCAGAAGTATTACTTTATGCATTTCCACCCTTTCTATGGATATGAAAGATTATTGTGGTGACCCCTCAAAATTGGTTCTCTCTTTAAATGGAATTGGTCAAGGGCAATTAGCACAAGCTCTCTCATGATCTGGATCTTCTCATACTATGTCAAAGGCAACTGGTGGACTGCAACTTAGAGCAATTGCTACTGACAGCCTGGACGATTCCATCTTGATACCTTTTAGGCACTTGTTCCATGAGGATGTGCATAAGATATTGAAGGAGGAAAGAAAACCTGCAACTAGAAAATCTTATGTTTACAAGTGGAAGAGATTTCTAGGTGGTGCCTAATCAATATTAAAAGGTGTCTTCCCCCTCTGGTTTTGAAATGTCTGTGTGAGCTACTCAACAATGACTTATTTTATGCATTTATCAAGGTGTATTTTGCAGCCATCTCAGCTTGTTGGCCCATGGATTCCCCCCTTTCATCTGTTTTTTTTTTTGATTAAACAGTTTATGAAAGGAGTGTTGCACTTGAGATCCCTTGAAAGCAAATTCCTCCTCCTTGAGATCTCAACTTTGTTCTTGAAAAATTGACCTTATCTGATTTTGAACCTATCTTTCAGGATGGTTTGAAGTTCTTCGCTTGGAGAACTGTTTTCCTTATTGTTCTGACATTTGAAGGCATGTCTGTGAGCTGCAAGGTCTCATGATGGGCCATCCTTATCTGATATTCCACAAGGGCAAGTTATTTTGCACACTAATCCTTCCTTTTTCCATGCCAAAAGTTGTTTCTGAATTTACCTTGAATCAAATCATCAATCTCCTAGTTTTCCCTCTGGAACCTAAAATCAAGGGACAGAAGATTTTGCATACCTTGGATGTGCACAGGTAGGTCAGGTACTACTATGACAGAACTAAGCCCTTCAGGAAAGCTGAACAGCTGTTTATAGAAGTGTAGCTTGGTCAACCAACACCCTGTGCTGGTATCATGAAGCAGTGCCCTACCCCCTCAGCTCTTCAAGTGAAGAACAACAAAAAAAAGTCTGTTCCTTCTACTGGCACCCCACCTCCGCCATTCAGGTCCTCTTTCTGTGCCCTGCATCCAACCCTCATTCCACATTTTTTATTTAAAAAAATGATTTCCTCTTTTAAAGTGTAGCAAACTTCTTGCAACAAATGTAGCAAACAGTTGCTCCAGTTTATACCCTCCCTAATGGAGTTCTATGGCACTTATGTTTTAACAAGATGAGTAAATTATTTTAGACTGTAGCAAACTGCTTGCAACATATGGAACAAACGGTTGATACAGTTTTATATTCTGCCTACATGGAGCACTATAGCACGCTGATTTTATTTAAAAAAAAAAAAGATGTTCTTTTCTTTTTTTTTTTTTTTAAATGTAGCAAGCAGTTGCTACAGTTTAGACTACACATGGAGAGCTACAGTGTTCAGGTATGACTGCAAATGCAACACTGACTTTTAAAAGCAGTATTATATTAAAGACAGATCCAGATCGGGTGATCACTGATCCCCAACACTTTTTGTCCAGTCTCACTCAGCCCTAGCTACACTGCTGGCTGGCTGTTTCTTGTTCTGGGGCTAAGAAGAGTCAGCCTGCCTCTAAGTAAATGATTGCTCATTGGTTGTCCTCTGCTATTGTTTTTTATTACTCCCATCGTGGTAAATCTGTTCCAGGGAAGGTTAAGGCACATTCCTCCATAGCGTTATCATCTTTAGTGGCCTATTGGAAAGGAGTGGACTCTAGAAGCATTCTAGAGGCATTAACCTGTTTCTGTGTTCATACCTTTACAAAGTACTATAGACTAGATTCTTTCTCAAGTTCCCAAGGAGTCTTTGTGAGAACCATTCTCCAGGGGCTTTGGAATCCTTATCTTTGCACCTCTCAGGCAGGGTAAGCTTTTGGAATCTACCCATATGCCACTGAAGCAGTGTGAATGATGAACATAGTAGATGTAACAGTAGATGTTCAAATTTCACACTGCCTCAGTGGCAGCAGTTACCCACCATCCTCCTTATTTAGCTTATAGTTTGATGGTGTACAACCTTGTTGTGTTGTTGGTTGCCTTTGGTTATTTGTGTAGGTGTTATTTGCCTGTGAATTGCATGGTTTCAGGCAATTCTTGCTTTTAGTCCTTCTTTGTTCATTCTACATAACGCTAAAAGCCTGAATAATTGACTTTCTGCTACAGGGTTTAGGCTTCCCCTGATGGGAGGGACTTAGCCAATAACTTATCACAGAGAGTCAGGAGAGCGGAATTCTGATCCTTGCAAAGCTGCACTGTAGGACTCTGTGTAGACACAGAATACATTTGCTAAAGAGGCAGTGTAAAATTTGAACTTCCGCTGTTACATGTAAGTAGGACTTACACAGCTGTAATTTCCCGAGTGTCACTGATGGCATCACAACATCTGGCAACATATTTTGGGGACACAACCAGTGACTAGGCTCAGGCAACTCACATGGGTAGAATTACCACACTGCTTACATCTTTCCCAGCTCCTACTCACTCATAAACTCTTCACTAAGGCTAATCAGTGCCCAGGCCTGTAATATTTTTCATCTGTACTTCACAAATAGACCTCTATGCTCCACAGACCAGGCTCGTCTTAAGTCTCTAAGTCAAATAATTTAGCTAGTGACTTACTATATTCCTCACACTTTCCATAATGTGGTACTCCCTGCCTCTGGACTTCAGATAGATCTGCAGCCATAAGATCTTTAAAATACAGCTCAAACAATATTGCCAAGACTCTTGACTTTGCTCCTGCTCGACCCCTGCTGACTATCGTCTTTCTCTTTTTCTTTTCACTACTGTATCATCGTACCCAGCATGTTCAGAATTTCAGAATTATCCATTTGAGGATTTACCAGAAGCATCCATGTCATGTATATAGTTGTGAACTTTGTTGCCTACTAAAGTACTTAACAAGAGTAAAGAATGCCTCAGATAAAACTCAGTAGTTTTACGCAATACTGACTGACACCCAGCTTAAGACTCCGTTATTGTTTCCAAGTTATCTTTGCAATGGCTTAGGAAATAGAAGGTAGCTCTGTGCACATTTCTGTGACCCAGTTGTTAAAGCAGACATTGTTCTACCACATCAAGAATAAGCCATTCACGTTAATTAAACTAACCTTTTACTAGTGTAGCTCTAACATAGAACTGTTGCTTATTTATATTTTTGTTGGCCAGGCATATCCAATTGAGCTTAACCCAGTTTTGATTTAGGTTGTGATAGAAAAGATGCAGACATCACCGTGCAGCAATTACTTAAACATAATATTAAAAGGGAAAACGTATTAGCAATCAGTAACACTGTAACAGCACAATATGACAAAGTGTTAAAAACATAGAAAATAGAGTAAACAGTGTAACGATAAATTACAATAATGTGTTCAAAAAATTCTGTAATTTTGGTAGAAGGCTAACTGTAATCTGCCAGAATTCAGGAAAATGCATGTTTAATAATTCAACCCTGCCCGTGTGTTAACATCTCCATACTTTTAAGTAGACCAAAAACTGATTCAGCATTTGTGATTTTCTTTCTTTCTGTTTTTTTTTTTTTTTTTTGTAGCTGGCTAAGTAGTTAAAAGATTTTATTTTTACCTCTTGTTAATGCTCAATAATGGATGTTGTGCTTCACTTGTTTTGTTTCTGTTAAAGAGTACTTTGTTTGCTGACCAGTTTCTCACTTACATATTTGCAAGCTCAAGTCTGCTTTTAACATTAATATTCAAATACTGTGGATGTAAATATTTCATTTCTTCTTTTCCCTTGTGGCAGGATGATGGCAGATAACACCTGATACATGTGCACCTTAGAAACTGCAAGATATTCATCTTTCCTAGTGACTTTTTCCTCCTTTTACCAGAAATACTTAATTACTAAGGTTTTCTACAAATGAGTTATAGTGATCTCTAATATTATTTATGTTGCTTATTTTATTTATTTATTTACTTTTTGTTGTTGTAATTGGTCCACATGGTCTGTTTACTGTTTTCAGGGCATTCAAGTCTGGTATTTATATAGGATAAGGGAATGTTCTCCTCCTGTTTTTCTCACACGTCTATTCATTTATTTTATTTTATTTGAGTGTTATTAAAGGGGTAATCCCTCTGAGCTCATGGCCCACTTTCAGTTGAGATCCAGTAATTCAAGTCCACACACAGAACAAATGGAAATACATAAATACCAACAGAACTGTAGTAGATCTGAATGCCATTGCTTTGACAATCGTAGCTAAACAATCTAGTTATACCAAATGACATATTTTTACAGTGCTGGTACTCCACTCTTATTTTCAACCTTTGGTGTATCTTTGACATTATACCACCTATTACTGATCTAAGTATACTGTGCCTTTTTGTGTGTTATTACTACCTGGAAACTTACCACTTTTAGTGTTCTTGTAATTTGTGCTTGCTCTTCTTCAACTGTTCTCTAGGTTTGTTCCGTATCAAGTCTTATCTCTTTACAACTGCAAATAACTATGTACTTCATGTTTGTATCTTTATTGTCAGTGCTTAAGGTTTACAGTCCATTTACTGCACATTCCACATTCTAAACTTTTAGTACAATGTCTTTCTATTTACCTCTTACTAAAAAACAAAAACATAGGTCAGCCACCGTCAACAGCAAAAACAGAAACAAAATAAGTGAAAAAAGATGATCTTTATTAAAATGGTTAGCGCTTTTGTGGGGTTACCACTTCTTTAGACAAAAATAAATCCAGAAACTCATTTGAACATATATAGTGGCTGACCTACGTTTTTGTTTTTTTTAGTGATTATTGTTTGCTGTGGGTTTGCCTTTAGCAGTTGGTTTGCTTTTATTTATTTATTCTACTTACCTCTTACCTCTTAAAGGTATCATTATTGTTAATGCTTAATGTTTAATCTGTAATCAAAGTATATCTGTGAAATTTATGATTACTCTTATTGATTATATGTCATATTGTGAATATGTTTTTGTCTCTGTCTGAATTTTGTGTGCCATCTGGCTTGGGTTTTGCCTGAAAAGGGTCTTTGGACCAGCATATTAACAAGTGGGAAAAAAAGCATTCATTCTCCCTTTACACAAAGGCGGCACCAACACAGACACCACAAACTTTCGACCCATAGCTATTCTCTCACCTCTCTCTAAAATACTGGAAAAATGCACCCATGCCCAACTCCTCAACCACCTGCTTGAAAATCAAATTCTGTCACCCACTCAGCGTGGTTTCAGACCAGGGCACAGCACCACTACATCCCTCCTCTCCTTCCTTGATACAGTTAACCAGGCATGGGATTCTGGTAAAATAATCACTTCTCTTTTCCTCGACCTCTCCAAAGCTTTCGATACCATTTCCTACACTATCCTCCTCTCTAAACCATCTACCCTCCACATTTCCCCACCTACCCTACAATGGTTCAATAGCTATCTCTCCAATAGGCAGCAATCTACCAAATGGCAACAGTCTTACTCTCCCTTCCTCAATGCTTCTACAGGGGTACCCCAAGGCTCTATACTTGGTCCTGTCTTATTTAGCATATTAACAACTTTCACACCACTATCCCACAATACTCGGTAATCCAGTATGCTGATGACTCTACAATAATATGCACTGCAAATTCCAGCTCTGAACTCCAGCAGATCACCCAAAATGCCCTCACCTCTACTGAATCTTGGATGCTTAACAATCATCTTGCCCTAAATCCAAAAAAAAAAAAAATAAACTAATAATTTTTACTCCTAAGAAAACTACTCCCCTAGATAAAAAAAAAACTCTTCAGTGTACAAGCCCAAGACAATTCCACTATAGAAGCTGTCCCACATACTAAATTAGTAGGCATTACTATAGGTGAAAACCTAAACTTTGACCTACACATAAACAGTAACATCAAAAAAACACACCAAAAGCTCAGTATGCTGTACAGGCACCAACACTTTCTTAGCCTCTCTACTAGACAAACCCTTGCAACTACATTTTTATTACCCTCTCTCCTTTATTGTGCCCCTCTCCTCACTAATATCCAAAATTCTACAAAATTCAAACTTGGTATGTTTTACAACAGAATAGCCAAATGTGCCACCAAGGCCAAACTCTCATCCTACCACTGTAACTCACAATGAAACAATTAGGCTGTTTGGAACTCCCCCACCATCTCTTATTCACCCAGCTAACTACAGCACACAAAATAATCTACAGACCCACAGACTGTCCTGCTCTCTGAACTCTACTTGCCAAATACCAGCCCAGCAGGCAACTAAGATTTGAAAATCATCTACTTCTAAAAGCAGAAAAGCCCACCTTACCAGCTGGTGAACTGCTCTACTCCTTCACCGTCGCCATACTATGGAACTCGCTTCCTCCTTCTACAAGAAGCACGGGCAGCACCACTACCTTCAAAAAAACACTGAAAAATCATCTCAACTCTTCCTGGCTGTGTACCTGCTCTATAACCTAACCTCTTCCTTCTCCTTATATTATAACTAAATTCCTGTGCTTTTTACTACTAGTGACTGATGATACTTTCTCCATATTTATTATTTATTTTTTCTTTCATCGCTTGTTGATACTGGCACAATAATGCTGATTAATTTATTTCTGTTTTTACCACTCTGAAAAATTCATCTGGAAATGAACTAAATTCCTACTTTTATGTAAATGTTCTGTATATGTTACTGTAATCAAACCAACTAAATTCCTGACGTATGTATATATTCCATATATATTACTGTAACCACTATGTGTAACACTGTTTCTGCTTCTGTACCAATTAATGTTTCATTTTTTTTTCTGCATCTATGTTCTTGTCGGAGCTTTTCTCCCTGGGCCTCCACCGAAAATGGGCTCTTTTAGGCCCAGTGGATTTTCAAAAACAAATGCAATAAATAAATAAATAAATAAAATATATAAACAGACAAACGGTCTTCAACATTGTAAGGACAGAAACAGGCAGTTGTACAGAATCAAAAGAATATATATATCACAAGATTTGGGACCCCTGGGTAAATCAACTGGTGACAATTTCCACAGCTCTCTGTCAAGTAGTGAACTTGTAAAGAATGCTTGAAGGCATGGCTCGAGCTCAGCTCTCTAATTTGTTTGGGCAAGGGATTTTACAAGAAGAATATGGTACATGGGAGACTTTTTGTTCCAAGGTTTTTTGGTGGGAGAGTGAAGAAGAGAGGTGTGGGAAGTGGGTAAGGTTGGGTGGGGTACCAAGTGAGGAGGTCAGATAAATTAGGAGTATCTGGCTGGAGAAGAGCATGAGCATGGAAGAGCTGGGTATAGGCTGGCCTAACATTTAAGGTGAGCCAGTTAGACTGTTGCAAAATGAACTGTAATGAATATCACAGGCTGCTCATAGGATGTAGCTTGCAATCCTGAAATATATACTGAGCAGATTTTATTGATCCCTTTTTGGTTGAGAATCAGCAGGATGTAACTGATGTGTAGGAGAACTGCATTGGCATTTTTGGTTTAGAAGTGGGAATGAGGGAATCTTTAAGATGATGCAGCAGTCCCAAATTTGAATGAGTCTTTTTCATAACACAGGAGACATTCTTAGAGAATGACATTGCCTCATCAAGTACAACTCTTAAGTATTTGAAAAATGTGTATTGAATAGGATTGCCAGATGAGTTTATAGCTAGTGGGGAACACATTGCAATGACAATACATCTTTCTACCCCACAGCATGTTCTTTGTCACTGAAGCAGGGAGCTCTTTTGACATTCAGCTTTCTAATGTGTGAAAGGAATGTTACAGTATAGTTGCCACTATAGTGTGGTCAGGCCCAGAACACAACAATATTGTCCATATACTGAAAAAGGGAATATATATTGCAATGTTGCCACTCTTAACACGTTGCTGCATCTTATTTACAAAGAGACAAAATGGGGGGGGGGACCAAGTATGGAGCATTGAGATATACCAGCCATACCTTTCAACAAACCAAAAATTGCAGATTTTCGCAGAACATCCAGATTTTTGCCTCATATTTTTGGTCTGTTTCTCATACAGTTTTGGTTTTCTGACAAATCACTGGCAAATCATAGAGGACTGAAGTCAGAAAATAATGACAGACATCTGAGTTTCAGACTTTGTATCATTCAGAAAATTCATACTAATGCAAAACCTGTTATTATATCAACTTTTTAATCTTGTGAGAGCAATATTTAAAAAGTGTCCCTATTTTTTGGCCTTTGTCCCCCCTTAACTTGTGGCATTTCCCAGATTTCTTGCTCTAAGAGGCTGAGAGGTATGATATCAACTATCTCTGCCCTTGAAGGTAAGACTGCCTCTGAATTTTACATTAATTATTTTTCCTTGTTAGGTAGCTGATGATCCAGCTGGCAAAATGAATTGTTAGTTCACGCTGGGTTAGTCTATGTAAGTAGCAAAGGAAAACATGTAGTGTGAAGCACCTTGCTGAATCCAGAAGGAGAATACCCATACATTGACCTATGCTTTTGGCAGCCAGAACATGATTTGATAGATAGTTTTGGGTATTATCTATGCCACATTTAGGTATGAATCCATATTAAGAATAAATTAATAGTTTGCTACTATAGTAGTAGGATATGAGTTGTAGGTGCATCACTTTTTCAAGCAGTTTAGCAAGTGGGCACAGTACAGAAATGAACTTGTAGTAGCTAAATAGATGCCATAGAATCATAATATCTACCAGAGGTACCAACAACTCAGTCCACAGGAAACTCATTTTAATATCTTATATCCGAATGGTAATATCTTAGCACCCTCTTATACTATACTACAGTGACAGTACTGGAATATTAGTCTAGTGACAAGCCTTTTTATCTTCCAAACTTCAAAGTATGGTACATGCAGAGCCAATGATACTACCATTTAAATATTTATATGTTCTTCATATTAGTCACTGTTGCAGAAGCCTAAGCTATATGGGATGTATTCTACAAAGGATATAACAGCCAGCCAGCTTCCAAAACTTCAGAGCACCTTCCATGCACCCAAACTGTCAAGCAGCTAATGAAAAGACAAGTTTGGGTGAGAAGCCTTTCATAGCTTTACTGCCACCAAAGAGTACGCTCCTCTGAGACTTTTGAGGATCGATGGTCGGCTTCTGCTTTCCTTAGCTTGGCAGATAAGTTTATTGATGCTTTATTACTTTCCTTAAGTCATCTTTCATAAGTGCTACCTTTGACATTTCTCTTTGGTTTGGCCCCACAGGTAAGAACTTAAAGACCCTGTCTGCCATGGGCAACTCTTTTTTCTGTCCCTTCAATGTTTTTTTCCCAGTAATCAATTGGTAGGTCTAGGTATGTATTACAGGAAGTCTCAGGGTCCCTTACAGGCCACACATGAAGATAGTTCACCCCGTGGCACAGGAAGGAGCAATAACAGCTGAAAACCCTCAAGTGGCAGAGGACTCCCACAATTCTGAGGGTCTAGAGATACTTCTTTTGTTAGACCCTGCCAGCACTCTTGAAAGGAGACCTCAGTGCCCTCCTCTGCTGCAGACAGTCAGGAATCTCTTATCTCTACACAAGGAAGCATGACTAATCATAGTGAAGGATGCTTCCTTACAGAGAATCTTTTGCTGAAATTATATCATTTCCTTTTTCCTTTCTATCCCCGTTACCCAAGAAACAGCTTAGAGCCATCCAAAAGTTCCCCCTAGACCAGTAGAATCCATAACTGACACACGATTCTTCTAGTGTCTAAATAAAATAGGATACTGATGGTCAATTTTAAGTCTCGGTGTGTTGAACAATTCTGTTTGGCACACTAAGTCCTAATTAGCCTTGGTTCAGTTCAATTTCCCCTTCCTGAGCAGGACATCTGGATGAGATCGATTGATCTTCAGGATAGTACTATTACATACAATGAATAGATGATCCAGGAAGTAGTTAGAGTTTAGGCTGAGAACCAGTTATTACAGTTCAGAGTCCAGCCTTTTGGCCTAACCACAGCCCCTAGGGTGTTCACCAAGTGTATAGCAGTACTGGCATCTCACTTAACTTTGCAAGGATCCTATATGTTTCCATTCTGGGACAATGGGCTTGTTACTACTCCGACCAAACTTTTACTGGTGCAGATTTAAGATTAAGTGCAGTAGGCTTGTCCAAAATTTGGGATACCCATCAATAACAAGTCACAGTTCCGACCGACTTACAGGTTAGAGTTTATAGAATCAATTTTTCAACACTGTGTCTATCCTAGCATCTCTACTCCTTTACAGAGTACAAGCAATACCTCAGAAAATAATTGGTAGTACCAAAATAGCAGCAGGATTGATTCTGCAAGTTCTGGGTTCAATGTCAATGGCAATAGTCCTTCTTCATTACCAAGAATAGATGTTACAAACACAGTGATAAACTCTCTTAACATTTGCCAGTAAAGGTAACAATAACTCAGTTTGGCAAAGGTTTTCTTTCTGTGCAGATGCAGTCAAAAAAACAGTGCTAGACCATTATTTCTTTTTTCACCGCCCAAGGCCACACTGACCATGGACGCCTCCCAGATTGGATGGAGTGAACAATTCCCAGGGAATACAGTCCAAGGCATTTGGTCATAGGAGGAGGCCAACTTAAATATACTGAAGGTACAGCAATGGGTGATTCTCTTCCAACCGCTTTGCATTTGTAGCCCATTTTCTGAGGATGTTCTACATGATAGCTGTCAACTTGGCGTCTATATCATATTATCGTATGATGTAAATAGCAAACGCTATTTCATCGTATCAATAATATCAAAACAATAAAATATCGAACAAACGGCACAGAAATTTTTTTCCCAGGGAAAAAATCCGCTGCTCCGTAAAAAAAAAATAAACTTAAACACAAATTTAAGTGAGGGGCTTCACCCCCCACCCCCTTCCCCCCATACCCCCCCCTACTTAAATATACCAACTCCGAGATCGCACCATAGTGGAGGAAATGGCAAAGTCCCGAAGATGGCCCACTGAATTTTTTCCCTTGGAAAGAATTTGATGTTCCGTGACTGCTATTTTGCCATTTCGACAGTATCGGATCGACTAAATAGCATTCGCTATTTAGTCCATTCGATACTGTCATATAGACCCGTCAACTTGAGCAGGTCCATCTTACTTCCTCATGGTTTGTGTCTCCACAACAACATGACTGACATGGTTTATTTATTTATATGTTTGTTTATTCATTCACTTATCATAAGGACAATTTTTCATTCTGTGCCCAGGAGTACAGACTTGAAGCAAATGAAACTGCATATTTAAATGGAAGAAACAGTTTATGTAAACTAAACATGTACAACGATAACAAGGTGGAAGAATATAAAACATGATAGGCACTTGCAATGCATTTTAATAAAGATTTCTTCAGAAAGCAACTATGTTGAAGAATAAGCCATCCTCACTGTATCTTACTGACCTCGACTGATATGGTTCCCCTTCCTTTGACCTCTTTTTGTCTGTCCCCAGCTTCGATTTTAGTTCTGTCTACAGAACTTCTGTCTCATCTGACAGGGATGATTCATCCGCACATCTCTAGCCCAAAACTGTCTGCATGTTTTTTCTCATTATATTGATAGCCAGGCAACCTATGCTTTCTTTTTCACCTGTCCATTCCAATCTGATACCTACCCATAACAACTCTATATGAAGAATCTCTACAGAAATTTATGGAGAAGATTTTTTCTTTATTGAGTAGAGCAGTATCAATTAGGAGCTTTCACAGCTCAGATACATTCTGTCTTTGAATTTCTAGCCAGTTTATTTTGAGAGGGTGCAGGTTTATTGAATGTCTAACATCTCCTCATAACCTTTCTCGAATTTCTATGTAGATTTTCAGAATTCTTCTCTGGTTTCCTCTAAACTTTGCAAAGCATTTTTTTATGGTTTTCTTCTACTTTGACCTCCTTACAAAGATCCCATACCACCATGGGATATACTGGCAAACTTTGACACAGTCTTCTTTTCAATCTACAGCCAAATGTAATCTAAAAGTCTTTACCTGGAACACTATCCTTTTAATTGCATTTACTTCCATTGGATAATGTGAGAACTTCAAGTATTATATTGTAAGTCCCCATCTTGTTTTTTCCACATGGATAGGGACACTTCACATACCGATACTTCTTCCCTACTGAGGGCATTGTCAGAATCCAGTATTAACCAACCAAATTAACCTGCCATCATTTTTTCCCAGACTTTCCAGATAAAACAGAGTATTTGCTGCTCTTACATGATTTTTGTAGATAATGGCATTTCTACCTGCACAGAACTAACATCTTATGAAGATAGTTCAATTCTTGGCTTCCTTGACACTTCACAAAATGAGCAAATTGGTCACAAACGTAACACTAAACAAGAGGTTGACAGATATTTTGTTTGTCTCCCCCTAACAAACCAATACAGGCTCTTTCAACTGCACCTTTGACCAATTCCACTATATTCCAGTCTAGACTACGCATGAAGTCAAGTTATGGGACAACTACTTGGTCAAATCCTAATACTTTATCATTCATTACAAATTGGAGCCAGTCTCAAGAGAAAGACCTTTGCCTCAACCATACTGAGGAATATCCTTCATTAAAATCTGCCCAGGAATTTAGATAACATTGAGGAAGAATGAAAACTGACAACATCAGATAAAGAAGTTATGTACTTGCTATAATGTTCCATCTGTGTTGCCCATTTTAATTCTTCCTCAAATCTCCACCCTTCATCCCCTCCATTTATCACAAGTGAATTCTGAAGGGATGAAATTCTTGGGGCACCACATGTCCCATGTGTTGAACTTTTATTATGACAATTCTTTATGGTCTTCATGTCAAGCTGCAAACAAGATCTGAGAGATGTTAGGAGTGGTGCATTATGAATAGGGAAGGAGCTTGAGAGTTTGTTGGTGGCCATGGGCTAGAATAACAGCCAAGTCGGATCCACATATCAGATTCAAGCCCATGCTTTGAGGAAGAATGAAAATGGACAACACAGATGAAACTTTATGGTAAGTGCATAACTTCTTTTTTGCTGACCTTTGCTGATAATATCCTCATTACACAGTTCAAACCAGTGTCACTAAATTGCTAGTAATGTCTTTTTAGTTGGCACTATAGTTGTGCAGGCAGACTAGGCATTCATTTTCATCCATGACAACCTTCTAGTTGTTGGGTTACAGCAGACTCTCACTCTGGTTAACTGCTGGATATCTCTGGGAGACTGAACATTCTAGCATTGCTGATCCCACTCCTAGTCCCAGGGTTTGCTGGCAGCCCCACATAAGGCCTTTTTTTTTTTAGTCTAGTGCACTACTTTATTCTTTCAGGTTTCAGATTTCTTTTTGTTTTTCTTGTGGTATATTCTGTCGTGCAAATTGATTTGTACTTATTTTCATCTTCTTTTGATTTTTGTTATGCCTGCACCAAGTTGCAACTGGGCTGTGCAGAATATGTTGATCCTTTCAGCTTAGGGTTTCGTAAGCAGTAGCTGTGTAAAAGTTGCATTTTGGGGGGGGGGGTGGAAATGTCAGCAGGGGCATTTTCTTTCTCACACTGTCTACAGTTGTCACTCACACTGAGCATTTGCTGTATAGCCAGTGCTAGATTTGATAACACAGCCTGGCAGTCTTACCACTAGGATAGGCCGGCCTTTACAAAGCAGTATAATCTTTGAAGCTTGAGTGAGTGAGTGAGTGAGTAGTGAGGTATTGTTTTTTAAATACTTACAGCTTTATTGAACCTCTTTCATTGAAAACACTGGTTGTGTAACGATTTTTGAGTGAAGCTAATTTTACCCTACTAACAGACTACCTTATGTAGATGTTCTTCATGTTTCACTGTTGCAGTCATCACACTTGGGTTATCTGCCTGCAGTTAGCCCTCAGTCGGCCTGAATACCAGAGACTTAGTATTTCTGCATTGGTTGCTGTCACTTAAGGACTGACGTCAGGTCGTCAGGGTATAAAAACAGGCAGCCGGCGCCATTACATCAGTCTTTCTTGCCGAGGAGCCTGAAGCAGAAGCAGTTCGCATGAGTGCCGGTCGGCCGCTACCTGAGTTTTCATTTCCGACTTAAATCATCCTGAAGTCTTCTAAAGCTAAGTACCCCATTGGGGATCCTTTTTTCTTGCTCTAACTGATGTCAGAAAAAGTTAACAATTGTCTCACCTGTGGAAAGCAAATACCACACTGATTTTTCCATTCTTACTGCGTCATCTGTTTAAGCCCAGACCATGACATACCTCATGGTTGGTTTTGTGCCTTGTTCAACGCCTGAACTATTCATCGTCAGGCCCTTATTGTTGCTAAATACTTTCATTCTTGATCTCCGTTTTCCGAAATGGCTTCGGTAAGCCATCCGACTACCGATCTTCCAAAAAAACATAAGGATAAAGACAGAGACAGACCGCACAGGTCCAAAACTGCCAGTTATACTTCCGTTAAGCTAGTCGCCAGTTCGCCGGTACTCAGTGAGGCACTTTTGCAGCCCCGATGCCCACTTCAGTGGATTCGCAGGCCTCTACTGAGACCTGTTCAGAGTCCGGTATGCCGCGAGACTCTTCTTCGACTATGGAACCAGCGGATGTCTCTACCTTGGATGGGTCGAGAGCCGCTGAGCAGGCACCGGCTTCTGAGGAAGTTCTTCGCAGTACCGATATTTAACACAAACCGATGACTTCTTTTGTGCTTTCAGTTCTGTCTAAAACTATTGAGTTTCTAAGGCCAAGAGTACAAGCTACGCCTAAAAAACCGACAACCCAAACTCAAGCACCTTCTTCCTTGCCACAACATCAAATGCTTAAAATGGCAGAAGACCTTATTATACTGATTAGGGGAAGCCAGCCTTCCCTTGCTAAGAGAAAAAGAGACCTGCCCCCAGCAGCTTTAACAGACCAACCGTCCGATGACTCTGAGGTATCTGATTATGAAGACATGCCTTTATCTGCTTATGAGGATTCGGATGCAGAGGAATCCATTCCCTCTGCTTCTCCTCCAGAGGATTTTTCTTTTGGTGAAACCTTACATACTTTAAGAGAGCATTTCCACTGAGAATGTCAAGACTATCCTCAGTCCAAAATGAGACTCAGAGAATTTCTAGATTTGCCACAACATAGGCCTTTAGCAATACCCCCAGTCCTGGATGTTGCGGATGATGTCTTTATGGAATCCAGTCTAACTCCTGATACTTTAGCCCCTGCTCCTAGGAAACCAGACAGGTACTACAGAGTTCCTGACTCTCACAAATTCCTTTTCAAAAATCCTACTGCTGACCCAGAAGTCATCTCCCAGGGGCCTAAAGGTATCAAAGCAACTACAGCTAAAAATCCCACCCCTTCGGACAGGGATTCCAGAGCTTTAAACAGATGGGGTAAGAAAGTATACACCTCGGCAACTCTGGCCGTTAGGGCTTTGAATTGCCAGTTTCACATGCTGAAGTACCAGCAACATATTAAGGAACTTATTAAGCAAAAATTAGCTACCTTTACAGACTGTGCAGAAAATAAAGAATTACAAGAGTTTATGCATTTTGCAAGCCAAGTCAGCAAGCATACTTTGCAATGTGCCTTTGATGCCCTAGAAGCATCTTGTAGGGCAGGAGTCACTGATTCTGTACTGAGAAGGCATGCTTGGCTTAAGGAGCAGACCTTGCCAGACCATGTCAAATCAAAATTACTAGACACTCCTTTGAACAAGGACAATCTGTTTGGCACCAAAGCAGAAGAGGTTCTTAAAAAGATGGAAGGAAAAGCTAAATCTATGCAGACAGTCAAAGATTTCTTGCAGGTACAGCCTCTTATATTCAGTAGGCATTGCCCTCAAAGCATTGGTCCTTTCCAGCTCCTTCAAGGCCATCTCAAACTAGACCCAGGGGAAACAGACCTCCTAGACTACAGTCTCAGGGTATGTAGAGATCTAAGCAATGGAGTGCCTCCACTTCAAAAATGGAGTGCTAAGCCACCCCCTTACGGAAGGAATTCACAATGACTTCTCAACTCCACTCCTCCCCCCTCTGCCCAACTGCTCCTGCCCCTAGGAGGAAAACTTGCCCATCATGCAAAAATCTGAATTTCCATCACCAAAGACCAATGGGTCCTCAACATTGTATCCCAGGGGTACAAATTTTACCTCCACTCTCTGCCAACCACAAAAGGGTTCCCAGACCTTCCTCCAAACCAGTGGGCAGAGGCACAAAACCAAGTTCAATCCCTGCTCTCCATGAGGGCAATTCATCATGTTCCTGTGGAACAGATAGGTCAAGGGTTCTATTCCAGACTTTTCCTGGTACCCAGAAAAGAGGGCACTTGGCACCCAATCCTAGATCTTTCCATTCTAAACACCTTCCTGGTGGTACCAAAATTCAGAATGCTCACCCTTCAGCAGCTTCTTGCTATGCTGGCCAAAGATGCCTGGTTAGCCGCTATAGACCTAAAAGAAGCCTATCTGCAGATCCCTATCATGGACTCATGCAGGAACTACCCACACTTCAGGGCAGGAGCTATGCATTATCCGTTCTCTGCACTTCGCTTTGGCTTATCCACTGCTCCCAGAGTATTCACAAAATGCCTGGCTCCAGCCATTGCCTACTGCAGACAGAGAAAAATTCAAATTTACCTGTACTTGGACGACTGCCTGATTCAGGCAGATAGTCAGAAAATGCTGTTGCAGCACCTGACATTTGTAAAAAACCTTCTAACCTCCCTGGGGTACACTATCAACGAAAATTTATCAAAACTAGCCCCCAGTGCAGAAAAACAAGCCTATCTGACAGGCTACTTCACTCAAATGGCCACCAGAACGCAACTATCCACAAGGAAAATCCTGCAGGCCCTAGGGTTCATAGCCTCTTGCATCCTACTAATTCCATATGCCAGACTGCATATGAGGAAACTTCAGTGGTACTTAAAAAGTCTTTGGAAACTGTCATTCCTAGCATATCTTGTCTAAGGACAGAGTTTCTTTCGTGGGCAGCAGCATACAGCCACAACAAGGGACTTCCCTTTACTCAGCCCCACGCTACCCAGACCCTAACCACAGATGCATCAAACTATGCCTGAGGGGGGGGGGCACATCTGGACGACAAGTGCATTCAGGGCCACTGGAGCCCAAGTCAAATTCATCTGTACATCAACCAAAAAGAGATGCTAGCTGTTCAGCATGCTCTAACAGCTTTCAGATCCCTACTGTCACCAGGACCCCTGCTAATAAAAACATCAACAAGCAGGGAGAAACCCACTCTTACCCACTTTGCAGGCTAGCCATGGCCCTGTGGAACATGGCCTTGGACATGCAGGTCCATTTGCAAGCTCAGTTCCTGCCAGGCAAACAAAACTCACTAGCAGATGACTTAAGCTGAAATCTCCTAGACCCACATGAGTGGCAGTTAGAGTCCAACACCGTCAGGCTTCTGATTCAGAAATAGGGGACCCCAGAGGTGGATCTCTTTGCCTCCCTCTGCAATCACCACCTCAGCAAATTCTGCACTAGGACACCTCACAGCAGGGCCTGGAAAGTGGATGCCCTATCTTTCCAGTGGGTAAGCCTCTCAATCTATGCATTTCCCCCTCACCCCTTCTCTCAAGAATATTGCTGAAGATAAGACAGGACAGACCAAGGACAATCCTGATTGCCCCGGACTGGCCACTTTAGCATTGGTATCCACTACTATGCAGCCGGTCACTGATGCCACCCTGGCACCTACCCCAGAGCCAGACCCTCCTCACTCAGCAGGGGGGACAGATCTTGCATCCGCAACTGCAAACCCTGAATCTTGCAGCCTGGCTTATTCCTTGAATTCTCCCCCAGTGACCATCCTAAGCAAGCAGGAGCGGGATGTCATTCTTGAAGCCAGAAGACCCAATACAAGGAAATACTATGCTGATAAGTGGAAAAGGTATTGATCCTGGATTCGATCTAAAGGAGAGGACACAACCCTGCCCTCCCTACCTCTAATCCTGGATTACTTAGCGGTTCTACTCCACAGAGGCCTATCCTTCTCCTCCATTAAGACCCATGCCTCTGACATCTCGGCTCATTACAACACTGAGCCACCCATCTTCTCTCACCTCTCATCAAACAGTTCCTGAGAGGGGAAAACAACTTAAGGCCACCAAAATGAGCACCCAGCCCTGCTTGGGACCTTAACTTTGTACTGGAAAAGCTCACACTACCCTCTTTAGAGCCTGCAGCATCAGCAGAGTTAAAATTCCTCTCTTGGAAAACAGCATTGCTTCTGGCCATCACTTCAGCTAGAAGAGTGTCTGAGCTACAAACACTTATAGCTGTGGAACCCTTCACTATTGTTCATGCTGACAGGGTCTCCCTCAGGACAAATTCTTCCTTTATGCCTAAAGTGGTGTCCAGTGTGGCTCTCAACCAATCTATCTATTTGCCAACCTTCTTCCCTAATCCTCCAAATAAAGGGGAAAGGATCCTGCACTCCTTGGACATGCACAGACAGCTCAGATTCCACCTGGATAGGACTAAGCCCTTCAGAAAATCTGACCAGTTATTACTCAGTTTTGCACCAGGGGCAGAGGGCAAGGCCATTTCAAAACAGACAATTTCCAAATGGTTAGTACACTGTATCCATTTCTGCAACAAACACCATGGGAAACCAACCTCTCAGAGGGTCAGAACACATTCCACTAGGGCAACTTCTACCTCTACAGAATTCCTCAGAGGAGTCCCTACAAGGGACATTCTGGAGGCTGATACCTGGAGTTCTGTACACACCTTCACCAAGCATTACCACCTGCCTATATTTTCGAAATCCAGGGCGGGTTTTGCTGTTTTCTCTTACCTTCTGAACTCTACTGACACTTAACAGATTGTTTTTTTGGTTTCCTGAGACAGTGCCAGCCCAAACTCTTCTTGACTGTCTCCACCCTTTCTTCAGCTTTGGGAATCAACCCAAGTGTGATGACTGTAACAGTGAAAAATGAAGAACATATTACAGTTGTGTACACTTCCCGTAAATGTAGATGTTCAAGTTTATTCACTGTTGCAGTCCTGGTTTCCTTCCCTCCAGCCCCCGTCTCTCTCTCTCTCTCTCTCCTCTCTGTGTATATTACTCACTCCTTGCAGGAGTATTGGTATTGGTATTTACTTTTTATTGGTGGTAATTTTCCCACCATAGCTTAGTTTCCTGTTGGGGGACTTCTGACATTTGGGGCAAGAAAAACTGATGTAATGGCATCGACTGCCTGTTTTTATACCCCTGACAACCTGATGTCAGTCCTGGAGCAACAGCAACCGATGCAAAAATACTAAGTCTCTGGTATTCAGGCCGACTGAGGGCTACCTGCAGGCAGATACCCAAGTGTGATGACTGCGACAGTGAATACACTCGAACATCTACATTTATGGTAAGTGCACACAACTGTACTTTTTGTTTAATGGTTAGTGTTACTCCAGTCTGCAGATCAGTGCAGGGTAAGCAATCATGGCTTGTAGAGCATCAGGAAAAGTAAACAACTGCACAATGCAACTTTAAACTGACAATGTAAATTGCTTTATAGTGATGTTGGTAAACACAAAAAAGTAATGGTAGATGAAGTTATGTACAAACACCTGCTGGAGTTAAAACTAAATTAGGATATGAAGATGGGGATGTGATATATTTTTAAGGTAATTTTTTTTGTACAATCAGTAAGTTCTGCTGTTTTCTCTTACCTTCTGAACTCTACTGACACTCAACAGATTGTTTTTTTGGTTTCCTGAGACAGTGCCCGCTTGGTGCAGTAGGGCTCCTCTTTGTTTGATCACCTACTTTGATCCAAATTCCAACTCATCCAACCTTAACTACATTTAAACTATACTACCTTCATCTACTTTGTTGCAGGTAGCCAATTTATAGCCAACCAAATTCCAAACCACACTACCTTATTTACATTTAAACTCCAAAGCCCCTCTCTATTGTAGCTTGTTTTAACCATACAGCACTGGGTTTGCTTCAAGTAAATCTACTTGTGTAGCTTGAGGCCAGTGTCCTTTTGTAAGCATACTTTTGCTCATATTTTATTTCTTTTTTATTTATTTCTGGTGGCTATACCTTTCGAAACTTTATATCCTTGTCTCTCAAGCTAGTTTTTCACTATCTTTTTCTGATTGTTTCTTTGACTTCATCTTGACCAGGGTGATAGCCACACTCGGGCTCACTCTGCTCCCCTACCCTACCCCCATTCACACCTACCCCCATTACAGTTACCTTTATACTTAACTATCCCTCCCCTTCTTGTCCCACTAGCCACTACAATTCCAATTCCTGCCTATTGCCACAACCACCTTACTAATCTGTCAATCTTGTCAACACCACTTCCTCTATACCACTGTCTCTACCTACTCTATCTGTCCATATTTTATTCCAACATGTATTATTTTCTAATATCTTCTACACTACTCCTTATTCTCTGTATCTCCACCTCTTACAACTCCAATCTATCTGACCTACTCCTGTGTTCACCAACTTTTCACTCATACAACATATATCCAACTAATTCATCTTTTGCTATCTTCCCTAATCTCTTTACTACCTCTACCTCGAGTCTATATAAACTATCCATAATACAGGTTTTAAAACCGTCCCACAAAGCTAAGTCAAAACTATACAAACTCCATCTAGCATCTACTACACACTCTCTCCTCACTAAAAACCTACTTTGTTCTGGAGATATCGATCCCAACCCTGGCCCCTCTTCTTCTCTCCCCACCCTCACTCTCCTCAAAACTACCTCTACACTGCCTCCATCTTACTCCTCTAACAACCTCAGTCACAACAATCATCTCCATCCAAATACTTAACTATTTACTCACTGAATATTCAGTGTCTAGCAAATAAAGTTACTGAGCTGCACTGATGGATAGCTCTCAATACCCCTCACATCCTCTCCTTATGTGAAACTTGACAAATATCAAATAGTGAAATACTCCCACCAGGTTATAATATCTTCCGATCTGATAGACCTGTAAAAAATGGGGTGGCGTGGCCATCCTGTACTCAAACAACCTTAACCTCTCACCATACCCTTCCCCAATTCCTGACTTCCTCCCAGCTGAAATCATCATCTTTAACTGCCATCTGAATCCCCACAAAAAACTTGCAATTGCCTCTATCTACCTTCCTCCTGGTAACAATCTGCCCATTCTTAAAAACATCCTATCCCGGTTCTCCCACAACATACCATATGAGACACTCATCCTTGGTGATGTCAACATTGATTGGTCCAAACTCACAACTGACTCCCCCAACTCAGTATCCACCTACACGGCTTCCACCAACTTATGACATCTCCCACTCGCTTCCATAAAAATTCCACCTCCAGCTCCATCATAGACTGGATCCTTACCAATTCCCCACACCAATACCACAATCCCACCACCTTACCTGACCCCCTCAGTGATCATCTCCTTACCACCATCTTAAGACACTACTCCCATATTCCTAAACCCCACCTTATCAAAGACTGTTGAAAACTATCGACTTTCAGTTCATCCCAATTTAACTCCATTCTCCACAACATAGATTGGTCCATCCTAAAACACCTCCCCCTAAATGATGCTGTAAGCACTTTCAATAGCATCTTCATGAGTACTCTGAACTCCTTAGCTCCCTCTAGGAAGATCAGAGTAAAATCAAATCATGCCCCCTGGCTCTCCAAGGAGACTATGTCCCTTATGAAATAAAGAGATAGTGCTTGGAAAACCTGGACTAAAACTAAACAGCCCCCTCTTCTTCAAAAATACAGGCAACTGAGGAACCTTGCAAAAAAGCATACAACTAATGATAAAACGTTATACTATAGCTCTGCTCAGCTTAACAAAAATCCAGTCATCAAAAATTTTGGTCAACTCTCAACAACATCCTCTATCCTGGAAAGCCCTCTAATCCCTCCCCATACCCTAACTCTTCCTCTCAGGAAGCAGCTACCCTCCTGAATAAACACTTTATCTCTTCCATCCAAAATCTGGTAACCTCTAAGCCAAACTCTACTTCGACACCCACCCTCCAAGTCCCACTAACACAACTTTGTTTTCTTTTGAGCTAGTTCCCATTACTTACATCAAATCTCTACTGCTCAAGCTAAAACCTTGCTCTCCTTCCACTGACAATCTATCTCCTACATTCCTCAAACTCAGTTGCTTATCCTATATCTATAGTAATTAATCGATCTATTCTGGAATCAGCTGTCCCCACCCTTTGGAAATCTTTCTTTACTATCCCTCATCATAAAGGTAGAAACTCCACTGACCCCTCAAACTACCGACCCATTGCCATTCTGTCCCCACTCTCCAAGATAGTAGAAAAATGTATTCACTCGCAGCTTCTCAATCACCTCCTCATGCACCAATTACTTACCCCTACCCAACATGGATTTTGTCCTCACCACAGCACCACCACTGCCCTCCTCTCCTTCACTCATATCATTGCAGAGGCCCTAGACAACAATAAACTCATTTCTTGTCTCTTCTTAGATCTCTCCAAAGCCTTTGATACTGTCTCTCATCCTCTACTACTATCCAAACTCGCAAATCTCCACCTATCCCCCTCTGCACTTGCCTGGTTTAATAGTTACCTATCTGGCAGGGAACAATCTGTCAAATGGCTCTCATCCTCCTCACCTTACATGAAGCACAATGCTTAAACCTTGAAGTACCTTTCTTATTCGACATCCTGACAGAGACACACCACAGGCAAACAGTATAACCAGTCAGAAAGTACAGTTGTGTACACTTACCATAAATGTAGATGTTCTTCGTGTTTCACTGTTGCAGTCATCACATTTGGGTTATTTGCCTGCAGGTAGCCCTCAGTCAGCCTAAATACCAGAGTCTTGGGATTTCTGCATCGGATGCTGTCGCTTCTTCCATGATGTCAGGTCGTCAGGGGTATAAAACATGCAGCCGATGCCATTACATCAGTCTTTCCAGCTGTACGGTGCCCGAAGTAGAAGCAGTTCACAAGTGCCAGTCGGCCGACTCCTGAATTTTTCGTTTTTCGAGTTTCAGACCTGAAGTCTTCCAAAAGATATATACCCCATTGGAGATCCTTTTTTCTTGCTCTAACTGATGTCAGAAAAAATTAATAATTGTCTTGCCTGTGGAAAGCAAATACCTCACAGAGATTTTCATTCTTACTGCATCACCTGTTTAGGCCCAGGCCATGATGTCCCTCGCTGTCGGTTTTGTACCTTGTTCAACGCCCGAACTATTCATCGTCGGGCTATTTGTGTAGCTAAATTCTTTCGCTCTCGATCTTCGTACTCCGAAATGTCTTCAGTAAGCCATCCGACTACCGATCTTCCGAAAAAACGAAAGGATAAAGACAGAGACAGACCGCATAGGTCCAAGGCTGCCGACGACGCTACCATTAAGCTAGTCACCAGTCCGCCGGTACTCAGTGAGGCGCTTTCGCAGCCCCTGATACCCGCTTCTACAGATTCACAGGCCTCTACTGAGACCCATTCGGAGTCCAGTATGCCGCGAGATGCTTCTTCGACTATGGAACCTGCGGATGTCTCTACCTCGGATGGGTCTAGAGCCGCTAAGCAGGCACCGGCTTCTGAGGGTGTTTTCAGGCCTTCCGATCTTCATATTAAACCAACGACTTCCTTTCAAACCAAAAATACTGAATTTCTCAGGCCTAAAGTTTGCACTACACCTAGGAAACCAATGACGAAAATGCATTTTAAGGCCCACATGCCACAAAACAAATGATTAGAATGTCTGAGGACCTCATTACTTTAAATAAGGGAAGTCAGCCTTCCCCCTCAAAAAGACCCAGAACTGATTTTCCTTCTGATTCTTCTGATCAGGAATCTGATTACTGTGATCATTCTGATTTCCAAGATATACCCTTATCTACCTATGAGGATTCTGATGCAGAGGATTCCTTTCCCTCTGCTTCTCCTCCAGAGGATTTTTCCTTTGGTGAAACCCTGCACACCCTTAGAGAACATTTCTGCTGGGAGAGCCAGGACTACTCCCAGTCCAAAAAGAGACTCGGAATTTTTAAGCTTGCCTCAGCACAGGCCTCTAGCTATCCTTCCTGTTCTTGAAATTGTAGATGATGTCTTCCTGGAATCCAGCCTTACCCCTGATACCCTGCCTCCAGCTCCCAGGAAACCTGACAGGTACTGTAGAGTGCCTGACTCCCACAAATTCCTTTCTAGGAATACTACTGCGGATCCAGAGACCATTTCCCATGGACCTAAAGGCATTAAGGCTACAACTGCCAAAAATCCTACCCCTTCAGACAGGGATTCCAGGGCATTAGATAGATGAGGAAAAAAAGTATACACCTCTGCTGTGCTTGCCATTAGGGCTTTAAATTGCCAGTTTCATATGTTAAAGTATTAGCAGCATATTATGGAGCTAATTAAACAAGATATTTTGTTGATTCCTGATTGTGCAAAACACAAAGATTTACAAGAGTTAATGCATTCTGCTAACCAAGTTGGTAAACATACTTTGCAATGTGGGTTTCATTCTTTAGAAGCATCTTGTAGGGCTGCTGTCACTGGGTCTTTTCTTAGAAGACATGCTTGGCTTATGGAACAAAACTTGCCAGGTCATGTCAAAGCAAAATTACTGGATGCACCATTAAATCAAAAGCGTCTATTTGGTAATAAAGCAGAAGAAGTCCTCAAAAGAATGGAGGAGAAAGCTATATTAATGCAAACTGTTAAGGATTTCTTACAAGTACAGCCACCTAGATTCAGTAGACATTGACCTTCAGAAAACTGGTCTTTTCCAGTCCCTTCCAGGCCTTCTAAGTCCAAACCCAGGGGCAGCAGACCACCAAGACTTCAGTCTCAGGCTATGCACAGATCTAAGAAATGGAGCGCTCCCATGTCCAAAACAGGGAGTAGTAAGCCTCCATCCTTTGGTAAAATTGCACAATGACTTATTCTTAACTCTTCCAAGCCTTGCCCAAGTACTTGCACCTTTAGGAAGAAAACGTGCACTGCATGCTAAAAATTGGCAATACATTACCCAAGACAAATGGTCTTAAACATTATTTCCCAGGAATACAGATTCCAGTTTCACTCACTCCCATCCATAAGCGGATGGCCAGACCTGCCACCAAACCAGTGGCAGAGGCCTAAAAGCAAGCACTTTCTCTTCTCAATATCAAGACTATTCAGCCTGTCCCAGCAGAACAAAGGGGACACGTTTTTTACTCCAGACTGTTTCTGGTCCCCAGAAAAGAAAACTCTTAGTGTCCTAGCCTGGATCTGTCTATTTTCAACACCCTTTTGGTAGTTCCAAAATTCAAAATGTTAACTCTCCAACAGCTGCTTCCTATGCTAGCCAAGGACTCCTGGCGAGCAACCCTAGATTTAAAAGAAACTTATCTGCACAATCCCATAAGGGAATCTTGCAGAAAATACCTACGCTTCAGAGCAGGCTTTATGCACGATCAGTTCTCAGCACTTCCCTTTGGCTTATCTACTGCGCCCAGGGTATTCACTAAGTGCCTAGCTCCAGCCATTGCATATTGCAGGCAGAGAGGAATTCAAATTTACCCATACTTGGACGATTGCTACTTCAGCATCTGGCATTTGTAAAGAGGCTTCTCACTTCACTGGGGTACACCATCAATGAAAAGAAATCACAACTGGTACCCAGCCAACAGATTGTGTTCTTGGGAGCAAGCTTGAACACAACTTCCCAGATGGCATTCCTCACTCCAGAGAAACAAATTTATTTGATAAACTATTTCAATCTACTGGCCACCAAAACCCGGCTGTTTGCAAGAAAAATACTGCAAGCCCTATGGTTCATGGTCTCTTGCATTCTACTAATTCCATATGCAAGACTGCATATGAGGAAACTTCAGTGGTATCTAAAATGTCTCTGGTGTCAACATTCTCAGGACCTGGAAACAATGATTCCTGTCATTCCTTGCCTAAGGACAGAGTTCCTTTGGTGCACAGAGACCTGCAACCACAACAAGGGATTCCCTTTCATTCTACCCCCTGCTGCCCAAACCCTAACAACAGATGCATCAGACTATGCATGGGGGCCTCACATGGCAGGGCAGTGCATTCAGGGCAAATGGAACCCAAAGCAAATACACCTGCATGTCAGTCAAAAAGAAATGTTAGCTGCGCAGAATGCTCTGACAGCCTTCAAGGGCCTTATTCTTCCAGGACAACTATTGGTAAAGGCAGACAGCACCACAGTTATGTGGTACATAAACAAGCAGGGGGGGGGACCCATTCCTACCCACTCTGCAGACTAGCTATGGATCTGTGGAACACAGCCTTGAGCAACCAAGTGCACTTACAAGCTCACTTCCTGCCAGGCAAACTAAATTCACTGGCAGAGAACTTAAGCAGAAATCTCATGGATCCCTTGAGTGGAAACTGGAACCCAAAATATTCAAACTTTTGAGGAACAGGTGGGGGGCACCAGAGGTGGACCTTTTTGCTTCCCCTCAGAACTATCAGTTGAGCAAATATTGCACCAGAACTCCCCACAGCCAAGCTTGGAAAGTGGATGCCTTGTCCTTCACCTGGGAAGGCCTCTCAGTCTATGCCTTTCCCCCTCTGCCACTCCTCTCGAAGGTTCTACTGAAAATCAAACAGGACAAGCCAAGGACAATCCTGATTGCACCAGACTTGCCATGCCAGCATTGGTACCCTCTTTTGTGCATTATGACAGTGCTACAACCATGACACCTGCCTCAGACTCCTTCCCTGCTGTCCCAGCAGGCAGCCCAGATTCTGCACCCTCAACTACTGACCCTGAGCCTTGCAGCCTGGCTAATCCCCTGAATAAAACACCAGCAAACCGCAGTAAGCAGGTGCTGAATGTCATTCTTGAGGCAAGGAGGCCTAGTACTAGAAAATCCTTTTCGGAAAAATAGAAAAGATGCTGTTCCTGGAGCCAGTCTCAGGGAATTGACACAACTGTGCCCAGCTTGCCTCATATACTAAATTACTTAACAGAAATGCTGCACAGAGGCCTATCTTTCTCTTCAATTAAGATCCATGCCTCTGCCATCTCAGCTCATTATAATACTGAGCCACCCCTCTTCTCTCATCCTCTGGTAAAACAGTTCCTGAGAGGAGCCAAAAAATTAAGACCCCCCAGGAGAGCTCCCACTCCAGCCTGGAACCTTAACTTTGTATTAGAAAAGCTTACACTTCCGCCCTTTAAATCTGCGGCCACAGCAGAGTTAAAATTCCTCTCCTGGAAAACAGCTTTACTTCTAGCCATCACTTCAGCAAGAAGAGTGTCTGAATTGCAGGTTCTTATGGCAGTGGAACCCTTCATTATCTTCCATGCAAACAGGGTTTACCTCAGGACTAACCCATCCCTTATGCCCAAGGTGGTGTCTAATGTGGCTTTAAACCAGTCCATTCATTTGCCAACTTTTTTCCTAATCCTCAGAATAAAGGGGAAATGATCCTGCATTCCCTGGACGTGCACAGGAAGCTTAGGTTCTGTCTGGCCAGGACTAACCCTCTCAGAAAATCTGACCAGCTTCTAGTCAGATTTGCTACAGGGGCAGAGGGCAAGGCAATTTCAAAGCAAACCATTTCTAAATGGATAGCACACTGCATCCATTTCTGCTACAAGCAGCATGGGAAACCCACCCCACAGGGGAATCAGAACTCATTCCACTAGGGCTACTTCTGTCTCTAAAGCATTTCTCAGGGGAGTCCCTACCAGGGACATCCTGGAAGCTGCAACCTGGAGCTCTGTACACTTTCACCAAGAACTACCACTTGCTTATATTTTCTAAATCCAGAGCTGGATTTGCCACAGCATTCTTACAGGGCCTGAGTGCCAGCTCTAATGCTTCATAACTACCTCCACCTTTCCTTAGCTTTGGGAATCAACCCAAATGACTGCAACAGTGAAACACGAAGACCATAGTACAGTTGTGTACACTTACCATAAATGCAGATGTTCGAGTTTATTCACGTTGCAGTCCTGGTTACCCTCCCTCCAGGCCCATGACTTCTCTTGCTTTCTTTCCTATCATTTTCGTCTGGCATATCTTATATCATTGGTATTTGTTTTTTGCTGAGGGTATTACATACCATGTAATTGCTTCCTATTTTGGGGGCACCTTACATTTGGGGTAAGAAAAACTGATGTAATGGTGTCGGCTGCATGTTTTAAACCCCTAATGACGTGATGTCATGGAAGAAGCGACAGCATCCGATGCAGAAATCCCAAGAGTCTGGTATTCAGGCCGGCTGAGGGCTACCTGCAGGCATGTAATCCAAATGTGATGACTGCAACAGTGAATACACTCGAACATCTACATTTATGTTAAGTGTACACAACTGTACTTTCTGACTGGTTATACTGTTTGCCTGTGGTGTGTCTCTATCAAGATGTCGAAGAAGAAAGGTACTTCAGGGTTTAAGCATTATGCATCATGTAATGGCAAGTTACCTAATAGTGATTCTCATGATGATTGTGTATACTGTTTGGGAGTGCCCCATCATTCAGTGCAACCACCTTGTGGCATTTGTTAGAGTTTCAGTCAACACACTCTTAATGAGCACAAAAATAAACTGATACTGAAAGAGTTACTTAAGTCTCCCATTTCAGCAGCCATTTCTGCAATGGAAGTCTCAACCCCTCCTATAAAAGTCAAAAAGAGGTCTTACTCAGTTCCCTCCTCACCATTGGGTGATCAGGGTAAGACTGTGAAAGCAAAGGTCCCAAAGTTGTCCTCGGAGCATAAATATGCCTCTACGGCTCCATCCTTTTTGGCTGTGAGCATCTCGAAACCTACGATACCGGCACCAGCTTCAGCACCGATCCTGCCTCTGGCATCGATGATAGACCTCACTATGTCTACTACGACTTCGGCTGCTGTGGCCACTACAGCTCAGGGTATGCCTTCGATACCTTCATCAGTTACAATTTTGGAACCGATCACTTCGGCTCCAAGTGCCAATTCGGCATCGAGCGTTTTTCCGACCAAGTTGGATTTGACCCCATTACTCCCAGTCTCGAAACTTGAGACTTCGGTGCCGGTAGACTTTGCACCACGGACCCGATACTCCTCTTCTGTAGATCCATTTCTGGCCAGATATATAGCCTATTCATTGACTGACCTGACTCTCCATCTGGATTATCCACTAGATCCACCTGGAGCCTGTCAGAACATGATGTGGTGTGTGTTGTGGACCAGCTGTTGTCAGCCAGGGGGATACCCACACTTTCTATGATCCATCCGCCTGCCAGACTTGAGTTGGTTTCTCCACGGACTTCTTCTTACACTTCGACCATTTCGGTTCCGAAGACGTCTGCTCTGACGTCCTTCACGCAACCTGTCACCTCGGCGCCAATAGTGGAGCTCACTCAGGCTCCAGGTTTGCCCCTATGGTTTTGGTTCCTGCAGAACTGGTCCTTCCTCAAGCTGGGGATTGGGGGGCTAGCGGGTGGTCTGGCTCGGGGCACGGAGCTGTGTTTGTCTTTGGTTCCATCCTCGATGCCAATAGCCATGTCCCCACTGATCCTGCTTGAGGCTCCATCTGTGGGGGTGGGTTCGTCGGAGCTGGGTGTGACCCTGGTCTCAAGGTTGTCTTTCTCGGTTCCAGGCTCCCATCCCTTTTCCCATCCCTCTTCGGGCGGACCTGCTTTCCATACGATGGAGAGGGCTCTTGCTTCTGGAAGCACTCCTTTGATGCTGGAACCCCAGTTTTCACCCTCTGAGCTACTGCTGCCACAGAAAGGAAAGTTACGCTGTCCACCCACCCAGCAGGGAGTCCTGGGAGATGGACAGACTTGGGAAGCGTGTTTTTGCATCAGAGACCTTTGCTATAAAGTCACTGAGCTATTTGGCACATTTTACGAGGCTGCAGAGGGACTTGATCTCCAAACTGTCTGGGGCACTCTAAGGACAGCTGTCTGACAAGATCAGGGAGAAAGTGGCCTCGCAGCTCGCAACCCTGGAGTCGATCTCCAAGTTGTCAGTGAGGCTGCGAAGGGGTGGCTAGAGCAACAGGTTCGGGCAATTGTCATGTCATGAGGCGTCATGCCTGGTTGCGCATTTGTGACCTCGTGGACCCCTTCAAGTCTTCCTTTTTGAATGCTCCCATCGAAGCATTTTCCCTTTTTGGCTCAAAAGTGAAGGATGCTCTAGCCAGGAGTGAGCAAGATGGCAAGACCCTGTCTGCCATAGGCCTATGATTTTCCAATCCGCAATGTACCTTCTCCAGGAATCAGAGGAGTGGGAAAATGTGGCACAAAACATCTCAGGGTCCTTTCCATGCCGCACGTGGTGATGATACCCCCAGGGGCAGAGGGGGTAACAATCCCAGAAGACTCCCCTACAGAGGCAAGGGGGTCCTCGTAACCAAGGCTCCAGGGACTCCTTCTCTGGACAGCCTTGTCAGCACTCCTGAGGAGTAACCTGATTGCTTACCTCTGGAAGCAGTCGGGGGTAGTTTTTCTCTGCACCAAGCTGCCTGTCAGTCTATTACCATATTTCATTGGGTGCAGAGTATAATCACTGGAGGTTACACCATTCCCCTTTCTTGTCAACCAAATCTTCCAAAAAAGCTTCCCGACATTCCAGCCAGTCAAAGTGAAGTAGCAGCTTCAGAGATAATAAAGCTGTCTCAAAACAGTCATCCAACCAGTCCCACCCGACCAACACAGATCCCAATTCTACTCAAGATTCTTTTTGGTGCCAAAAGAGACAGGGGACTGGAGACCCATTTTCGATCTCAGCAGCTTAAACAAGTCTGTCATCCAAACCAAATTCTGGATGGTCACAGTTCAGTCCGTTCTCCCTTTTTTAAGGGAAGGCGATTGGATGTGCTCGGCATATCTCCGGAATGCACATTACCACATCAAAATGGACAAATGCTCCAGGAGATTGCTTCACTTCTGGTTAGGGGCCAGTCATTACCAGTTTCATGCCCTGCTATTCGGTCTCTCTTCAACTTCCAGAGTGTGCACAAAGTGCATGGTAGTGGTCACAGCTCACTTGAGACTGCAAGGATTCCAAGTGTTTTCATATTTGCACGACTGGCTCCTCACCACCTCCACTGAGTGTCTTCTGGTAACAGCACTGCATTATACACTCTCTCTGACAAAAATTTTTGGAATAACTATCTGTTGGGAGAAATCAAACCTCACTCCCACACAACAAATAGAGTTCATTGGAGCAGTGTTCAATACCCGGTCTTGTCTAGTGTCACTTCCAAATCACAGACACCAGCGATGGAGGCTCCAGCTCCGAGTGATACTCTGTCAAATAAAAGTTTCAGCGAGAGAAATTCTTCAGGCCCTAGGATCCATGGCAGCTTCAATTCCAATAGTGCCCCTAGCGAAGCTACACACGTGAATTTTATAATGGCTCCTTCTTCGTCAGTGGTCCCCGAACTATCACCCCCTCAGTTACCAGATCCAAATAACCAACTCCTGCAAGCAGGACCTCCTTTGGTGGATGAGGCCAGATGCAGAACTTTGGAGTCTCCCATTTCAACCCCCTCAGCCCAAGGCCATTGTGACCACTAATGCTTCCCTGATCGGGTGGGGAGGCCATTTCCAGGGAAAGACAGTCCAAGGTGCATGGTCCACCTCAGAGGCCCACCTGCATATCAGTGTTCTGGAACTGAGAGCGGTGCTGTTAGCGTTGCAGGCTTTTTATTTGTTTCTCCCTTCTGGGACAGTTGCAATTCAGTCAGACAATGTCAGATGTTCGGTATATCAATAAGCAAGGAGGAACCAAGTCCTATCCCCTGTGTTTAGAGGCCATGAGAATTTGGCAGTGGGCGATAGCTTCCAACCGCTTTCTGATAGCAACGCATATCCCGGGGTGCCCCAATGTAATTGCAGACAAACTAAGCAGATGCATCTTCCTGCCTCACGTGTGGTCCTTCAATTCCGAGGTGGTGACAGAAATCTTCAGACACTGGGGCCAGCCTTGCTGTGATCTTTTCACCACCCCATCGAACAACAAATGCAGCAGCTATTTCTCCCTGATTCCCCTGGAGGGGGAGTGCCCGAGGGATTCTCTAATCAATGATTGGCACACGGGACTTCTTTATGCTTATTCTCCCATTCCCGATTCCACAATTTCTAAAGAAAGCCCTTCGGTTGAAATGAAAGGTGATCCTCATAGCTCCATTCTAGCCTCAGCAGGTTTGGGTCCCCTTCCTTCGGCCTCACCTAGTATACTTGCCGTGGATTCTGGACCCTCGTCCAGATCTGATTACTCTCCCCCAAGGGTTGAGACACCCGAATCTGTCCAGTCTCAAGCTGACAGCTTGTTTTCTCCACTTCCATTAGTTGCCAGGCAAGCTAATCTCACCTCACTTGTTTGAGACATCTTTCTGGCCTCTTATAAACCATCCAACAGAAGATTATATCAGGATAAATGGAAAAGGTTCTCCATCTGGTCTAAGGGTAACATGCTAGACCTGTATTTGGCTCCAGTGACTGCAGTACTGCAATACTTGGCTAAGTTTTTTGATAATGGAGCCTCTGCCTGTACCATATGAGTATACCTGGTGGCAATTTCTAATTTCCACAATGGTATAGATGGCACCCCCCTCATCTCCTTACATCTGTGCAAACCCCTCATATCAGGCCCCCTGTCAGAGAGGCTGTGGAACCATGGAACCTCACTTTAGTCCTGGAAATCCTTGTTCTTAGTAGCCATCACATCAGCTAGATGGGTATCATAGTTGCAGGCATTGTGTACCAAGAGGCCCCATCTGGTCTTCCATAAAGACAGAGTATCACGGACAAATCCATCCTTCTTTCCCAAAATTGTTTCTGAATTTTCCATTAACCAGACCATTGACCTACCAGTGTTCTTTCCGAATTTTTCCAATAAAGGAGAGCACTGCCTACACTCCTTGGATGTACATAGGCAATTGAGATCTTACCTAGAACGTACCAAACCTATCTGCAAGTCTGAACAGCTTTTCGTCTCCTTTTCTGGGCTTGGAATGAGAAATGCTGTTTCCAAGGTTACATTATCAAAATGGCTAAGAGACTGCATATGTTTCTTCTATTCCCTCATAGAAGAATCTATGCCTGAAGTTAAAGCTCACTCCACTAGATCTTGGCAATTTCTGTAGCTTTCCATTCCAGGGCTTCCATGAATGACATTTGTGCAGTGGCCACTTGGGCTAAGCCTCATACCTTTATCAATCAGTACAAATTGGACTTGGTCTCCAGAGGGAGAGCTGCCAATGTTACTCAGGAATGTTCTTCCATAAGGGCCGCCCATGGACCTCAAGGTAACTTGGGATTCTGTCCCATCAGTGATGAATGGAAAGAAGATTAACAGCATCAGATAAAAAAGTTATGTCTTACCATAATGTTCCATGTGTACTGTTCATCTTCTTTCATTCATCACTACCCACCCTCCTTCCCCCTCCAAAAGCTCCTGAGGGATGCTTTGGGTCTAAGTGGTGCCTAGGGTATTTGCACAGAAGTGGCCTTGGCTTTACTTCTCTATCTCTAGCAAACTCGATCTGAGATAACAGAAGGGCACTCTGGGTAGAAGCTTAGCTCGAGAGTTTTTGGATGGCAGGAGTTTGTTAAAAAGGCTGACTAGGTTCCGCAGGCTTGGAACCGAACCCATCACTGATGAATGAAAGAAGATGAACAACACAGATGGAATGTTATGGTAAGACATAACTTCTTTTTGTACTCATATTAAGACCAAATATAAGCTGTGTTGGCCCTTCATAAATCATCTTCTACATCCAGGACGAGTTAGTCAATCAACCCCCGTGGTCGACTCACAAACTGAGGCCCTTGCCTCCCATGTCAACATTCACTTGTTTCTTCTGTCTTGGCAAAATCAAATTCTTACTCATGTTCACATCCTTCAACTCCTATACGCCAGAGTAAATCTGAGTTCTTCAGCTGTGTCCCTATCATCGTCATCATCAGCATCAAAAGACTACTTCTAAAACTAAAACCTGCTATGCTTGCTTTAGATAACTTTCCTGCTGAATAGCTTAAAATGGCAGCTGATACCATAGCATACTCCATTCTAATAAACCACTCCATAAAGGAAAACTATGTGCAAAGTATATAGAAGAAATCATATACACTGCTCTTGCACAAAAACAGGAGTAATCCGGACCTCTCCTACTGTAGGTCCATAACTGTTTTATCCCACTTATATAAAGTGCTAGAAAATGTATTTACTCCCAGCTTCTTAAATTCCTCTCAGACAAAAACCTTATGTACCCAACTCAGCATAGTTTCCACGTAAACCACAGAGCAAACACTGCTCTACTCAGCTTTATCACTACCATAAATCAAAACAGAAATAGAAGCAACTTAATCTCTGCTGTATTCATTGACCTCTTAAAAGTCTTTGACACGGTTTCTCATTCAAAAATGGTAAAACAACTTTCAGCCATTGGTTTGGCCACTGCATCCCTCTCCTGGTTTGAAAGCTGTCTAACAGATCACAGGTCATGAAATGGCAAAATTCCTTCTTTCCCTTTCTCCCTGTCTCTCTGGGGATCTTCCAAGGTTCATTTCTTGGCCCTGTGCTATTTATTATCATTATAAATGAGCTCCTTGCTCCCAGTAAATTTTCAACCATAATACTGTATGCAGAAGACTCTCCTCTCATTTGTACTCCCAAAGACCTTGATAAACTACAGCAAACAATCCAAAAATCACTCACTTCTGTTGAAACATGGCTCTCAAATTCCCAACTACTCCTAATCCCTAAACGTCCATAGTTATGCTATTCACTACCAAGTAGTAGCCTGAGCTCAAAACTATCTTTACCATAACCTCCTTAAATAGTACCAAAAACTGAGTTAGTCTTATATAAACCTTCTAGGAGATGCAGTTTATGAAAATTCTGGTAACATGCCTTGTGAATTCCATCCCTGCCTGGCACTTAAACGACTCTCTTAGGCTTGAACTTTCCCATTTCTTATTCCTCTCACAATTACTCATCACACAAACTTATCTATAAATCAGACTGTTGTCCCATACAAAACAAAGTACTCCAGTTGTACTCCCCTAATAGATCACTTTGGTCCACCGACAAACTGCTTTTGCTTATTACAAAATGTAACAACACAGGTGCCGACACTCTATATTTCTCCTGTGTTGCCAAACTTTGTAACCCTCTTACCTGTCCCATTAAAACAAATCAAAAACAGCAAACCCTTTAAACACAAACTCAAACAACATCTAATGGACTTTTGGAAATGCACCTGCTCTACAACCAGTTCATCTGTCTGTATATCCTAGACAAAATAATACTGCCCAGTAGTCTGCCTACATTCCCTCTGGCTCCTACCTACTACTTAGAACTTGATACATATTTGCCTGCAGTGATACTTCCTATTGGATTGTCTGTACCTACTGAGAAGCTGTTCTTCTTCAGTATGTCTGATATCCTTTAACTACTACCAACATATGTTTTTCTTTGTTCTTTTTACACTTTACTTCCTTGTGAAACTGAATTTAATTGAATTTAAACTAATAATCTGCTTTTAGCTTTACTGTACTTTATTTGAAGCATTATTATTTTTGATTTTACATGTCTGTAAATTAACTACTACTACTACTTTAGAAAAACAGCACATAATAATTATTAGAATGTTTGCAGCTTTTCTGCCTGGGCCTTCACTGAAATGGGATATTTTTCTTGCCCAGCTGGATCATCCCAGTAAACAAATGCTAATAAATAAATAAAATAGGATGTGAGGTTACAAAGTTCAGGAGGTGAGGCTAGGTGGCAGGAGAGGTCACCAAATACAAAGAAAGAGAGAGAAATAGTATCACTCTTGACTTAAAAAAAGTGGATATAAGGAATGGGTGGTAAGAAGAAAAGAGAAGAGACTTGTTTAACACACTGTAGGAATTATGATAGGGGTGGAGGGAGCAGGGTGTTGCTTGCATACATTGGACAGATTATACAGATTACTGCCCATGATGTGGTGTGATATAATGTGGCTAGTTAGTATAGCAGCTGCAATTTATGGTGGTTACCCAGGCTTAGAATAAGCCTGGAATCCTACACTGATAAATGTAGTGACATTGGTCAGTTTTATGTCATGCCTTTTGTTAGAAACTGCACGCACTTTTATTGTGAGAACTGGAAGTGTGTTGCTGTTTTTATTTCACTTTTCCCCATTATTTTGTGGTATAAGTAAGGGGGTATGAGGAGGTGCGGTGTCTGTCCTACATGTTGGCAGTGCTAGGAGGGTTTTGTATTCTTGCAAAAATATTTTTTTTCAGTTTACTGTAGTTTCAAATTGCATTTCTTGATTTAAGAAACTTGAAGCATAACTGATCCTGAGGTAATATGACCTTTCATAGTTAAACCTAGAAAAAATATGGTCACTATTGTGGAGGCCAGATAGAATAAGATGAGTTTGATTGTCCTGTTGGTATTCACTTGTACAGGAAGGGAGTTCCACAATATCTTGCTGTGAAAGGCAATGGAAACTTGATTTGCTTAAGTTTAAGCAAGCTACTGGAGTAGTGGCGTGCTCTTAACTCAGTACAAAAAATTACGTGAATCTTTCTTAGTGCAGAAGCACCCCCGTTCGGATTCAGTGGTACAGTCTCACAGTCAGAGACAATTTAGGTGACTAGCATATGCATTTAACATTTATTCCTTGCTTACTTATCCTTTCTGCATTACATCTGCAGCTGTTGTCTGAAGCTGGAATTATGGGAGACATATTTTCCCATCCTGCAGAGTGGTGCATTGGCATGTTCACGGTCTGTGCCATTTTACTATGTTTGAGTCCAACAATGCTTTTTTCTTTACAAAACAGTCCATTTAACAAATAACTTTGTTTTGTCAGAATTTTGTTTTTAAATCTGTATATGCTTGCTGGTAGTTTGAAGAAATCCTTCAGCACTTAATAGCTTGCATTTTAACTGCCATAGTTCTGTGAGGCAGTAATCCAACAACCAGAGCTGAACACAGCACAAGACAGATTCCAGGTTTTACCATGGACGTGGATAAACACACGGGCTAGTAATTCATGCTTTGTCACTCTCATTTATCCTGTACTGTGACTGGGTATAGGAGGCTGCAGAAAATTCTTATTCCTTTTTTGTAAAAAATTGCCACGGTAGTGTTTCAAGCTCTACCTGAGCTACCACCAGAACAGGCAATCGTGCTTTGATTTAATGACTTATTCTGAATGAAAGCATCTCAGTAGGACAACAGCATCCCACTGTGGCTTCAGTGTTTTAGAATTTACTTTGAACTTGTGTAATAATGTGCTTTGCTGGAGAATTAAAAGAGAAAAGATGATTAGTAGTCGTGTAAAAGGGAACATAATGAAACTGCAGAATTTAGTCATACCATTGAAAGAGAAGGCACTGCAGTGAGATGCTGGGATTCTAGGCTGGTAATGGGTGCATATTCTATCAAGGCTATTTTGAGGAGTAGAAGATCAGGTAACCAGAAACTGTTGTCCATCCTTTTGGGAAGGAAAGGGGAACCTTAGCATTGCATTGAACTCTAGCGAATGATGAAGGCATAGCATTCCCTACAGCTGTTGAGTGGCAGGAAACAGATGTCATGGCACTCCATACTACTAAATGTCACTGCACATTTCCTCTTGCTTTGGGCTAAGCCAGGAATGACACTGCGGCATCCTGCACTGATTGAGGTTATTCATAATCCTGCTACTGACATCACATCTGCCCTACGTGTGAAACCAAGTGCCACATCTGCCCTAGGGCAGTGCTAGGAGGCTAGGTCTGGACCTGGAGTGGAGTCTGCTATAAATTTTGTTGATTGTCACTCTGCACAACCAGATAAATAGTGCACTGATAAGAAAAAAAAAATCCCATACACTGTAGTCCACTGTAGTCTGACTATGGCTTGTGTTACATTAAAGGAATTGCTATGACTATTTTTGTATAGTTTCAAAGATTTAGTAATCTGCAGCAGTAATAGGCTTCTTCGAAACTTCTGAACTTTTCAAAATGTATAAAACTACATTTAGATTTTATTACAGTCCCACATAGTTTTTCATAGAAGGAGCCGTGCTATAGGAAAAAGCATTGTATCATTTATCCACTGTGGAACAAATATTTATTGAAACTTAATAATTACTGTGGACATATTAACATGTTCCTCTGCTGGCATTGCAACTTCATATTTTCTAGGGCATGCTTTAATGAGTGTGTGCACTGTAGTTTTACAGATACTGTAAAATTATTTCTTTAAAAAATCTGAATACTTGCACTGAGGGCTTAATCTTTGGAGCAAAGAGCTCGGGATATTTACAAAGTCAGGTAAATAGAAGTTGTGGGATCATAATGGACATTTATTTATAAAGACTAATTGGGAAGAGTTCATAAAGGAAAGTTTTTTGTTTACTTGGGCTTGTTACTTTCAGTGCTCCTCAGCAGCAATTAATAAATGTAACTGAAGGAGAAATAGAACGGTTGTAGTGGGAGTTCACTCCAAGGAGGAGCAGTGGTTTATTTCTTGAACATTCTCTGTTTTATGCTGTAGAATGTGTTTAACAGGCATGGCTTTTACTTATGGTGTATGATGATTACAGGTTGTCTGCTTATGATTTTTTTTCTCCATCTCACAGGCCACAACAAGCATTAAGTGCCTGTCACAGCTCTCAACGAATTAGGGACAACTCTCTAAAGAGTCAGAGACAAATCCAGAAATAATCAGAGACAATCAGAGAAACTTTTAAAATATTAGTAATATTAACTTGTGACATTGACAGAATAAGAGAATGTGAATTAATATACATTTTCTGTAGTAAAAGAGACCTATAACTCCAATTATTGTCATTATTTATTTAGTGATAATTCGCTACATTTTCTCCAGAGGTTACAAGGTTTAAGAGCTATTAAAAGAAACAGAGCTAAAATTTGATCAGAAATCAGGGACAGTTGACAAGTTTGGTATCTGTAATGTTTGTTTAGTAATATTTGTTAATTTCAGAAAGAACAAGAGGCAGACAGATAAGCAGACTAAAACGTTCAAGCACTTCATCTCCTCTGTACATCACGCAAAGTATAAAGAGCCTTTAAAAGTGAGAGAGTAACATAATTATCAAGTTAATGTTATAAATAGTAAAAAAGGTGGAGTGAGGAATTAATAAATAATCTGACTTTATTTTTCTTTGTTGTTAATCAAGATATAGCCATGACTTCCCACTTTGAATTTATAAGCTGAAAATGTTACCTCTCTACCGCCCGTCTCGGAGTTAAAAAAACGTATAGCACTCCAAATGTTGCCCAATCACAGTTAAAAACAAATGCATCATTTTCAACTGCTACTCTGTACAACTGTTAACAGGTTGGTTTAAGAGAAGAAACCTGCTACTAAGCAACTTTTTTCCTATAGGTATCTTGAAGGCATTGCTTTAGATAGCTGCTTAAATTATTTGGACGTTTCATAACTGATTTGCTAGTATCCATTTTATTCTGTTCAGATTAGCAAGAGAGCTAGACCTTATCCCAGTAAGCACAAAGAAACTCAGTCTTGGATATCACACACACACACACACACACACACACACACACACACACACACACACACACACACACACACACACACACACACAACATACATCTGCAGACAGTTCAGAGAATCATCATTTTATTAACCTATCAGTATGTCTTAGTGATGTAGAAGGAAATAAGAGGCCCCAACAAAATCCCACATAGACAGGGAGGACATGCAGACTCTGCACAGTGCAGAACCAAGCACTCTTAAGTAGTAGTATTACCCACTGCAACACTACACTATTACCCCAGGACTTCTGACAGCGGAAACATGTACACATCTGAATACTCAGTAGCTCAACTACACCCTTTCTGTTAGCTACCTAGACAGATTTAAACACAGAGGTTGATTATTAGCATGGTATGTAATATGGTCCAAAAAGATTAGACTAAATGAAGAGAATTATCACTTTTCTGAGGTATTGTTTTGAGCATTAGGATTTTATTTAGCCTGCATAGTTTTGGTATTCTTTAGATTTATTTATTTATTTATTAATTTTTAAAATCACCAAAATATTTGATTTTATTTCCAAGCATGCAGGGTGAGATATTGTATATAAAGTATTATGGAAAAATGTGGTGGGATTAAACGGGAAAGAAGGGTTAGAGCAGGAAAGAAATTACATAATCAGCAGATCCTAGCAGCACACTTTAACATTAAAAGTGAAAATATTTTATTTTTACTAATAAGGTGACTGACAAGTATGCTGATACCAAGACCATGGCTGAAGTTGTCATTTAAAGCTTTGGAATCAGTTTGAAATTATTGGAGGACTACGGCTGGGGGGACGCTACCTTAGTTATAGTTGTATGGCATGTGAGATAGACTCTCAGTCTTCTGCTGACTAATTTATGTAAAGCAGAGGTGTAGCCAGAATTTTTGGAAGTGTACATCAGGTTATGGTATGCAGACTTCACCTCCTCCAAGTGTAGCCTCTTACACTCAGGAAAATGCATGTTTCTGGGCAGCATATATTTTCAGTGGTGAAAAACTTCTGAAAAGCAGGCTTAAGAAAATACCTATTTAGTCAGTCTGTCATTATGAAAAAAGGCAATTTAGCAAAAGGTATAACTTCATAAAATACGTGCATGGTTAATATGCCATTTCTAATTAAATTTCTTATTTATCAGAGTAAATAAAATAGACCCAAAAAGTTTATGCCTGGCTATGCTTGTGATGTAATGTAATATGATAAGGTTATTTATTATTGTGTCTCAGCACTTTGATGTAGTGACCTTCCTTATGATTAACATGAAGAAAGAGTGAATTTGATAGCTAGCCAAGGATCAAGAAAATAGATCTCAGAATGTTACAGGATAAAGCACTGGCCACAAGCCAGCTCTGTGAAGTAGCGGGATAAATCCCTTGCAGTGACACATATGATGACTTGGCTGTTGGAGGAGTCTGCCAAGGAAGGCAGGAGAGAGTGAGCGAGTGAGTGGTTGACACTGGCTCACTCATCCTCAGGGGGAAGAGAAATAGCAGTTTGGTTCCACTGCAGCAGTGACACCAGCCAGAGGTTTGGTGTTATGGTTTGTTGCAGCATGAAGAGCCAGGGATGTGCTTTGCTTTTAAGCAGTGCTGTAGTGTATGGTAGCCAGCATTTGGGAGAAGACATGGAAGTGTGCATATGCCCTTTGGATTGGTGTTAGTGAATGAGCATGTTGACCTGCCTTAGGGGGAAGCAGCTAACTTTATGGCTACTTGATTGATAGCCTAACTGAGCTTAATGCTCTCCCCAATACCAAAATGCAATTTCTTTTGAAGAAAGGGGGTGATATGAATTGCCGTCTCATGGCACAATAAGGAATGAGTAGGTGTTGGATTGGCAAGAAGCGATGGATAATTGACAAGCATGTAGAATGGGAAATCATGTAGAGAAAATGTACTTATCAAAGTGAAGGAGCAGAATTCTTAATTTGAAGAGTTGGTCCTTTTAGAAGGATGTTAAATAGTATAGAAGTTAAATACTTCTTTATATCATTGTAGGATTTGTCTGAAAAGTCCGTTTCAAATATTTGGAGGTATTGTGAGAGTTACTGTCTAGAACCACCAAGGAAATTATTCTAGAAGATAGATGCCAAAGCACAGGTGAGGATTCAAACATGAAGACAGAAGTGGCAAACTTCATGACACCCATGCAGACGGACAATAGAGGTATGACTGCCGAATCCTACACAAATGCACTTTATAAGCACTTACACGAGTGCATGGATCATGCTATCCCTAACAGAACCAAGATGCTATCCTGCAAAAAAAGGAAGCCAATCTGGTGGTCCTCTGCCATAAACAAACTCTACAACAGAAGAAAGAAACTGTTGCAAAAAAGAGTAAAATCCCATGACTGGAGGAACTCCCTGGTCAACCTCAGTAAGAAGCTGAGATCCCTCATAAAATCCTCCAAAGCTAGTTACGAAAACAAAATTGCCACTGACTCTAAAGACAACCACAAAGCATTCTATAGCTATGTCAAGAATCTAAATGGGAACTCTCAGATCTGCTCTGAGTTACAGCACAATGGCACTAAATATACAGAGCCAACTGATATTGCCAACATCCTAGCAGATAGGTTCAGTGCTAACTTTACCCCCCTCTCACCCCCTAGAGGGCCCATCTCTATACCGGAAGAATGCAAAGTTCCTATAATCATGAAATCAGAAATCAGAAATACCTCACTAAAAGAATCACAGGCCTAAAGCAGATGCCCTACGCTGACCGCCTTAAAAAACTCCAGCTATACTCTGTCGCATATCGTCTACTCAGAGGCGATCTTTGCTTAACATACAAGGCCATGTCAAACCCAGAGCTGTTGAACATGCTACACTTAAAGAAATCCCAATCCCTCAGAGCCACATGCTCCAGAGATCTAAACCTTGTCATCACAATAAACAAAACATGCTGGAGGGATAGGTTCCTGACCCAGAGACTCCCCAGACTCTGGAATAGATTGCCCATGCATGTCAAGCAGAGTGCCTCTTTGGTCCTCTTCAAAAGGAACCATGACGATTGGATGGGAGAAAGGAAATTCACCCCAGGGATCACGTCAGTTGCCCTGCTAGACAGGGGTCCAGGGAAGCAAATAGTGTGGGAAGAAATAGCCAGGGAATTGTTATGGCTTGGCTTGTATAGGCCCTAGGGCTGATAGCCTAGTACCAACCTATGAACCTATGGCTGCACAGGTAAAAAACACACTCTCCAAAGCCAAGAACACAGCATCCATGGGACCCGACAATATCCCAGGCCGCGTTCTACATGAACTACAGAATGAACTGGCACCCTGCCTAAGTACCATGTTCAATCATTGCCTCACCTCAGGCTTTGCACCCACTGAATGGCGCACCGCGACGCTTATCCCACTCCACAAAGGGGGACCCATGACGGACCCCGGGAACTACCACCCCATTAGCCTGATGAGCCTGGTCTGCAAGGCCATGGAACATATCATAGTGGAACTCATAAACAAAGACATTGGTAATCTCCACACTCTGGACCCTACCCAGTTTGGATTTGTAAAAGGCAGATCATGTCTCCTAAACCTGATTGACTTCTTTGAAGCAGTCACCAAAGCCATAGATGAGGGTAAAATGGTTCACACAGCTTATCTAGATCTCGCCAAGGCTTTCAACACCATCCCCCACTCTGGAATTATAGATAAGCTCACTAAACTAGGTATAAATCCCTATGTCACAAGATGGGTTGCCAACTGGCTCATGGACAGAATCCACACTGTGAAAGTAGCGGATTCCAAATCCGATATCAGACCAGTGACAAGTGGAGTACCACAGGGTTCAGTCCTGGGTCCTCTCCTGTTTGGTATCTACTTCTCTGAAGTGCAGGCCAACACAGAAGGTCTTTGGCTAACAAAGTTTGCAGATGACTGCAAACTAGGAGCCATAATCCAAACTCCTAATGATGTGGACAAACTACAAAAGGGCCTCACCGAGACAGATACCTGATGTCAAAGCCATGGCCTGAAGCTCAATGCCAAAAAGTGTATTGTCATCCCCTTTGGTAAAAACTCTGTACCCATGAACTACCACATAGCTGGTAGTCTACTTAATGCCGAAAATGTGATGAGACCTTGGGACATAGGTGGACTGTAGTCACTCCTTTGATAATCACATCGCCACAGTGGTCAGGAAATCCTTCTACATGGCTCATCTCATCACAAAAGGATTCTCATCCAGAACAAAAGAGGTCATTGTTCCCCTCTACTCATCACTCAGTAGACCCATTATAGAGTACAATGCCCCTTTTGGTGTGTACCTCACAAGACATCTACAACAACTGGAAAGACCACAGAAATACCTCACAAAGAGGATTATTGGCCTCAAACAGATGCCCTATGCAGACCGTCTAAAAAAACTACAGCTTTACTCCATCACATATCGCCTACTCAGGGGCGATCTCTGCCTAACATACAAAGCTATGTCAAACCCAGAGCTGTTGGACATGCTCCACTTAAAGAAATCCCAATCCCTCTGAGCTACACGCTCTAGGGACCTAAACCTTGTCACCACAATAAACAGAACATGCTGGAGGGATAGATTCCTGTCCCAGAGACTTCCCATACTCTGGAACAGACTACCTATCTATGTTAAACAGAGCTCCTCATTAGCACTCATCAAGAAAAATCTTGATGATTGGATGGGAGATAGGAAATTCACCCCGGGGATCACTTCTGTGGCTCTGCTCGACAGGGGCACAGGAAAATAAATTTCTTGGGTGGCGAAAGCCAGGGTACATTTTTTGGCTAGGCTTGTATGGACCCTAGGGCCGATAGCCTAGTACCTGCCTATGAACATATGAACCTATGGACAGTGGGTTTGTGTTACACTTGCTGAGTGATAAGTGGGTGCAGAGTTGATAATGCCCAGGCTAGTTTAGTAAGTACCATGCATGGACTAAGAGGTTTTCACCACTACCAAACAGAGTTACCAGTCTGACATAGTGCACTGAGCAGCAGTGCAGGGTACTGCTGATTGTTATACCTCCAGGAGGAGGTAGGCAGTCAGGTTACAGAAACGGAGTCAAATGATTTTAATACATGCTCAGTGTACAAGAGACCAGAGCAATAATGGAGAGTGCATGATTAGGTTTAAAGTGGACAGCTGAATGTTAGTGTCATTACTAATCTGGGAGAATAGCTTGGAGCAGAACCAAAAACTTATTTTCTGCACTACACAGTAGCAGAAATTGGTCACAAAGGAGCAGGTTGTAGGAATACCATTCTATTAGTTATGTGTTAGAACAAGGCGTCTTGACAAAAGTGCAGGAAAATTTAGTACAGGTTAGCTCAGTTTTCTTTAGGACAGTGCTGGTGAGAGCAGAAAAGCGAGGAGAGTACCGAGCTAAGCATTCAGCAGATGCAGGAGCCAGAGAGAAGGAACTATGAGCTAAAGTGTAGGCCAGGGAGGCAATATATTGGAGAGAAGTAGAATGAAGTGGAGAAAGGGAGCAGGGCAAGCTGGGAAGAGCAGAAGACAAGGGAAAAGTTGTTCCTTATGTGAAGCAGAGATGTGGCTGTGGGATCGTTTGGATGGATGAAACTATGGAGTTTGTTAGAGATTAGTGGAGTTTTATTGAATGATTTGAACACTAGAGGTGACAGCTAGTTGATTACTTTGATAGGAAGGATGGGAAGAGAGACTAGCAGAAGGACAGCAGATTGGACAGAGTGGGAAAAAAGTAGAAGCAGGGCTGCCTGAGAGGAAAAGAAGTCAGAGGGGTATAGGTAAGTAGGGAGGAGAAAACCAGATGGAAGGTTGGGGACTAGGGATCGGCAAAAATCAAGAAAAGAGGAGAACATATTTTATCTACTTATTTAGGTTTCTTGACTGAGATATAGCACTGATCCAAAAGTCCTTTATCAGGCCCAGCCCAGGAATGTAATACAAACAGTGGCATCCATGCAAAAAAGGTTGCACAACATAAAAATGCAGCACCCACACTTAGGAATGCAAAGATTAACAGAACATTGCATAAGGACAATTGCATAATAAGCAAAATAACAAATGTATGAATGTTATATCAAAAACATGTAGTAAGTATTTATTATGCCGGACCAAGGAGGATACATAATATCATTAAAATCAAATAAGATGGTTTTATATATAAAGACATTCAAAATGTTAACAGTAGAAAATGAAAAGTTCCACAACCACGGCTTAAAACAACTTGACTTTTATTTGCAGCAAAAAAACACAGTAAGTGCTTTCAAACTCACAGTTCTGTCCTCAGTCTGAAGAAGAACTGTGAGTTTGAAAGCGCTTACTGTGTTTTGCTGCAAATAAAAGTGAAGTTGTTTTAAGCCGTGGTTGTGGAACTTTTCGTTTTCTACTGTTTGCTATTTTGGAATTATTGGAAACTTCCAGCTTCATCTTGGTGAGAGGTCACTTTTTACTTGACATTCAAAATGTTAACTTTCTGTCTGTAGTGGCTGTAGTGAATAATTAACCTTATCATTTGATATTTTAAAGCATGAGGAAAATTGTTGGGTGGGGAGTGGTGATGAAATGACTGAGTTTAATTATGAGTGAAAGCAAGCTGCTGGAAGAGTAGTGTGACGGTGATGCTGAAGAAATGTCAACTGGAGAACATGAAATTTTACTCTGTAGTAGTTACAGTAGTTAGTAGTAGAATGTTTAGATGAAATTGGTAGTTGAAGGGCATTTTCTTAAGTGCATTTTAAGAGTTTTGTTTATGAAAATGACATGCAGAAGTCTTAGTTAGATGTTGCTTCAGTTGTTCCTGAATTCAGATGGATGGGTGTATGGATTCCCATACTTTAGCACCTAGAAGTTAGAAGCTGTTGTTACTGTATTATTGGACAGTGTAGGGGGTATGGAGAGATTTGGCATTCTGTGGCTGAGACCTGACTGTAAGCTCTTTCCTGTATATAAATCTGCCAGCAAGGTAAGTAAAGGAATTTATGTTTAGTAGTTTAAAATCAGGGAATGGTAGCAGACTAACCTTTTGTTGGACTAGAAGTCAGTTAGCATTTTTTTACACAGAGCTGTGATGTTCTGTTCTTCAGCCAAGGGAAGCATACTGGCATATTTTGTTGGAAGTTGTAATATGTTTGTGTCTGATGTTGTCCTTTTCATTCTTCCTCACTATTTGGTTATGGATCCAACCCTCAGATCTGACACAGCACCGTTTTTTAGACTTGGATCCTAGTCTCGAGCTCCTCCCTCTACCCATAATGCCCTACAGTATCTGTAGCTTCCTCAGATCTCGTTTGCTGCCTAGCTGATACAACGTGGATTCCTGGTCTTGTTAAGAGTTTTTCCTACTTGGGTGAAGATAAGTCTAGTTTTTGCATCAGAAAGTTATTATATCTTTATTTCTTGTACCTTTTGCTCTTATTCTCCTCCCCTCCCTTTTAGATTCGCAGGCATTAGGGACTAGTTGGTGCAGTTACCCTTCCTTCCTGCTTCTTCTCTCTGCACGGTTGGCATTTTTGTCTTTCTGTTTTTCCCCTTTTCTTCTGTTGTAAATTGTTACAAAAAAAGGGGGGGGTAATCATATTTATATTTTACTATTTCTAGTTGTTAATTACAGGGTTGCTGTGTTGTTTTTTTTTTTTTTAAGAGTGTGATTGTTTAGTGTGCACCTACAGTTATAATTAAAGTTATAGTTACAGTGAAAGTTCAAGTTTCTTCAACTGTATCATGTCTGATAAGCCTACAGGATTCAAGCGCTGCTTGGAATGTGGGCATAAGATTCCCCATTCCGATGCGCACAGTAAATGTGTGTATTGTTTAGATCCAGATCACCTGCAGTCAGACAGTCAGATTTGTGAGGGATTTAACCCCTGAGCCATTGCTGACCACAGGAACAAATTCATTCTAAAGGGACTGTGCCTGCTTCATCTTTTTTGTCAGGGGCTCAAACCCCCCTCAGCTAGCCTAACTGGATCATCAGAGTGGAGGAAATACTTCCATAAGACTTCGAGAGCTTCTTTTGAGCCTCTGGCTAAGTCTGCAAAGACCTTGGATCCAAACTTGTCAGATCCAAGACCCACTTCTGCCCCTTCAGATCCGACAGGCACTTCTCATATGACTGCCTCTCCTAGGCCATATTCTTCCACCTTGGATCAGAGCATTAGGACCTGAACCCCAGAGTTTGCCATCAGGACAGCTTCCCCAACACTGCCCTTGAAACTGCTCCAAACCCTGTCCAGACTCTTCTGACCTACGTCATTTGATTCCTCTAGGTCCTCCAGGAGTCTTTCAGATGTTGATATGGACAGGATGATGCGGAAGTTTCTCAAAACGCAAATCCAGTTGGGGGTGTTGTCAGTTCCATCCCCAGTTGGATTAGTGAGTGTCCCTGCTGCTTTGATCCACTCTCCTTCTCCAGTCCAACCAGTGACTTCAGAGTCCCAGGATCCTAGGTACTAGGGAGAGTCTGCTTTGGATCTGAAGAAGCTCCCTTCCTCGACTCCAATGAGTATCCTAACTAGTTCTGCTCTGAGATCGTCAGATCAGAGTGGGTCTCGGATCCAGGAGGTCAGTGTCGGATTCTGGGGAGAGGGGTTTATTTCCAACCTTTTCAGACCCATGCCTTCCTCTTGGCACTTAGGCCCTCGACAGCTCCGGTCCAATCCTGTCTGGGGACCAGAAATCCAGGGTGATTCCCAGCCATGCTTCTTGTACTGCCTTTGGCTTTGAGGGAAATGGGGGGAGTTCCTCCTAGTCCGTCAGCCTTCCAGATTGTGGAAGGGGCTTTTTCTGCTCACAGAGGCCAGACCTCTTTTGCTTCCAATCTTCCCCTTCATCCTTCACTGGATCTGAGTGCTGACCCCATCATCCCTGTCCAGGGTCAGCCTGCCTCGAGGAGTCTGTAAGTTCCTCCCCTTTGGAAGCTCCCCTTTCCTCTGATGCCTACCCTGAAAACCCCAAAGAGAAGCTTCCTCAGAAGAATATGTGTAAAAGGAGGCACACTGACTTCCCAATGGAGTCACTCACAGAAGACACGGACTTTGATGAGGAAGAAGGATCCCCACAATCACTACCCTCACCACCCTACATCTTGGGTGACCCCCCCCCCCAGCATGCAACCTTATTTCCTTAGTCTCCCGCCGAGCTTGAAAGGAGCCGGACACTATCGAGCCAGTCCTCAAATGCCCGGACAGGTTCTGGTTCCCCCCAAAGACAGACTTCATTGGTTCACTAGCAGCAGCCACCAAGAAAGAGGTAGCAGAACAGGGAGTCTAGAGTGATGGACAGGTTTGGTAAGTGCATTTATGCCTCAGCTATCTTTGTGCTGAGATTGTTAAACTACTTGGCACATTTCACTCATTTGCAGAGAGATTTGGTCAAGGAGCTAGCCAACTCTCTCACAGGGACCATGTGTGATGAGGACTTCAAGAAAGTATATCCCCAATTGGCAACTCTTGCTTCTGTGATTAACTATTCCGTGAAGCTCATCTCTCATTCAGGGGACAGTACCTCAAAGGCAGCAGGCTCAGGTATTGCAGTTAGAAGGCATGCCTGGATAAGACTTTGTGACTTTGCGGAACCTTTCAAGGTGTCTTTTGTCAATACCCTCTTCGATGGTTGTTTCGGCCATCCGTCGAAGAGACTCTTACCCACAGAGAGCAGGAAGGAAACACCCTGTCTGCCATTGGCATCAAGTTTTCTACCACTCAGCACACTTTCTACAGAAATAAGTGAGGTGGTAAAAAGATTTGGTTTCAAAAATCTCAAGGCTCTTTTCAGGAACATGGCGGGGATTCTTCCTTCAGAGGCATAGGAGGAAGTTTCAATGGTAGATGCTGCCCCAGATGCAGAGAGGGTCTGCAGAATCAGGCCTTCAGAGAACCTTTCAAACACTGCCCATCTCTCCATCTTTGGAAGCAGTGGCGGGTCGTTGTTCCTTGCACCTAGATACCTGGACCAGTTTGACAACAAATGCCTGGGTGCTAAGCATTATATCCAGAGGTTATTACATTCCCTTTTCCCTTCCACCTTCGGTGGAACAAAAGAAACTCCCTGATGTTCCACCCAGTCAGAGGGTGCATGCAGTACTGGAAATACAAAAATTGCTGCAAAAAAGAGTCATCCAAGAGGTCAAGAGGTCCCAACTGAGCAAAGAGGATTCGGAATTTAATCCCTCTTCTTTTTAGTGCCAAAGAAAAAGGGGGAACTGCGATCCATTCAAGATCTGAGCAATCTAAATCAACATGTAAAGAAGTCGAAGTTACGGTTCAGTCCATTCTACCGCTGTTGCACAAGGATGATTGGATGTGCTCGACAGACCTTCAGGATGTATACTATCACATCAAAGCAGACAGATGATCCAAAAGAATTTGCGCTTCAGGCTGGGAGCTAGTCATTTCTAGTTCAGAGCTCTGCCCTTTGGACTCACCACAGCACCTAGAGTGTTTACAAAATGCATGGCAGTAGTGACAGTTCACCAGAGACTCAAAGGATTCCAGGTGTTTCCGTATTTGGAAAACTGGCCTCTCACTGCCTCAACCTGAAATCAACTACTCCAGGCCAGGGACTATTTGTTCCAGATCTTCAGCTCACTGGGCATTACCATAAATCTTGCCAAATCAAGCCTGATCCTGCTTCAAAGGATGGAATTTATCAGTGTTCTTCTGGATACAATGCAACAGAAAACTTTCTTGACTCCTCATCGCATGATGTCAGTGAGACACCAAGTATGGGAAATGATTTCTTTACCATCTCCCTCAGTGAGATTGATACTTCAATCTGTTTGTTCTGTGTCAGCTGCCATTGTCCTAGTGCCCTTAACAATGTACTTTATGTGAGTTGTCCAATGAACCTTGGCTGTTCAATGGTCTTTTCTTTACCAACAATTATCTGTTCCTATCAAGTTGACTCCAATTTGCAGACACCATCTTTAGTGGTGGATTCATTCAGATAATCTGTTCCCAGGCAGGTCGTTCCTTCTTCCTTCCCTCACAGCCACAGTGACCACAGATGCTTCCCAACTAGGGTGGGTAGGGGGGGAGTTTCTATGGAAAGATGGTCCAAGGACATGGTACCTTAGAAACCAGATTGCATATCATCATCCTAGAGATGACAGCAGTTCTTGTAATGTTGTAAGCATTACAGGACAGCTTCCCCTGTGGGATGATTGCAGTACACACTGACAACATGTCAGTCATCTGGTATATCAACTAACAAGTAGGAACCCATTCTTACCCATTATGCAGAGGCCATGAGGGTCTGGGAGTGGGTGATATCTTCAGACCACTTTCTACAACACATACTGGAGAAAACCAAGGTTCTAGCAGACAAACTTAGCAGGTGCATTCTAACCCCTCACAAGTGGTCCCCTCAATCAGTCAGTGATGAATCTGATTTTCAGCCGTTGGGGCCAACATTGCTATGACCTCTTTGCTTCCCCCCAAAACAACAAGTGCAGCAAGTACTTCACTCTGATCTCCCCTCTGGGGTTTCCCCGAGGGATGCTCTAGTTCATGATTGGCCCTCTGGTCTCTTTTATGCTTATCCCTCTCTACCATTGATCCTGAAGTTTCTGCAGAAAGACAGATGGCTGAAGAGTTCAGTAATCTTCATTGCTCCCTACTGGCCTCATCAGGTATGATGCCTCATTCTCTGGTCTCATCTGAAATATCATCCATGGAGCCCAAGTGGGACCTCCTCTCTCACCCTTCAGGGAATCAACACCCCAATCTACTCACCCTTAAACTGACCACTTGGCATTTCCAATTCCATTAATTCTATAAAGGTCCAGGCTTGCTTCCCTTGTTCAAGACATAGTTTTAGCTTCCCAAAAAGCTTCTACTAAGAAAGTGTACCAAAGCAAATGGAACAGGTTTGCCATTTGAGCTTCCAAAGAGAATATTGATTTTTTTCTCAGCCCCAGTTTCAGCCATCCTTCTCTTTCTTGCATCTCTCTTCAAGGAAGGGGCTAGTTTTTCCACTGTAAAACTTTAGCTGGCAGCCATTTCAAATTTTCATACTGTAGATGTTTCTGGCTCCCTTGCTATTTGCTATATCTAAATTATCCAAGGCTTTCATGAAAGGGATTTTTCTGCTTAGACCCCCAATGAAAGATCCTACTCCCCTGTGGGATCTAAAAACTAACTCAAAAACCCTTTGAACCAGCAAATGATTGTGACATGAAACCTTTTTCCTGGAAAACCATCTTTTTGGTAGCTGTTACATCAGCAAGAAGAATTTCCACACCACAGGCCTTATTGTTGAAACCGCCTTAAACCATTTTTCATAAATATAGAGTATCTCTCTATACCAGTCCGTCCTTTGTGCCGAAGGTAGCCACAGAGACTAATATAAACCGGTCTATACAGTTGCCAGGCTTCTATCCAAAATTTTCCAGTAAGAGCGAATATATTTTGCATCTGCTTGATGTTCATAGACAAATGCAGTTCTACCTTCATAGAACAAAACAGTGCAGAAAGTCTGACCAAATATTTGTTTCTTTCTCACCAAACCATCTAGGTCAAGTAGTCTCCAAAGTTACGTTGGCTAAATGGATTACTGACTGTATTTCACTAATTTATTTAAAAAAAATGGATTAAACTTGTCTCGCCCTCCTAAAGCCCAGTCTACTAGATCTATGGCTACATCATCTGTTTTCTCCTCCAGAGCATCAATTAATGATATTTCTGATGCAGCTACTTGGTCAAAGGCTCATACCTTTGTGACACATTATAAATTAGAAATTGTCTCCAGAAGCGGAGTTTCTTTTGGTTCGACAGTGCTCCTGCATATCCTTCCTTGAGGCCACCCAAGAGTAATGTAGCTGGGGACTCAGAACCAGTAGTGAGGAAGAATGAAAATGACAACGTCAGATTTATAAGTTATGTACTTACTATAACTTGGCGTCTGTGTTGTCCAGTTCATTCTTCCTCACCTTCCCTCCCAGCCATCCCCCAACCTATTGGCTCCTAGAGGACCTATTGTATTTATATGAACCTTTACATTCTTGGTTTCAGCCTCTGATTCTGTCTTTTATGTTACTTTATATGCTAGGCAATAAGGCAGCAAGCTCGATTTTAGGAAGCTACAGAGATTGTAAGACATTATAGGCAGAGGGAGGAGCTCGAGAATAGAATCCAAGTCTAAAATATGCATCCAAGTTGTATCTGAGGATCGGATCCATAACCCAGTAGTGATGAAGAGTGGAAATGAACAACACAGATGCCAAGCTATGGTAAAATATAACTTCTAATTTTCGGCAGGCAGTACTCTAGCTGAACTTGGAGTATTCCTTTTCCTATAGTTTGCCTGCCTGCAGAAGATACAAATTGAGATTTTTTTCAGGCTGAAAAGGGAAGTTTTTGGATTTTGGGCTATAATTAGATGTGTATTTGGAAACTAAGGTTTTATTCTTGCCATGTATTTGAAGGACAAGGTGATTTCTCCTGGGTCTTGTGGAAGTCAAGGCTGACACATTTGGAAGGTACTGATTACAGTTTTATCTGAGTTCCAAAGAGCATAGGTTTATTTTTCATTGGGTTAGTCACAAGTATTAGGTCTTGTTGAAACTAAAGCTGTATAATAGAGTGTGAGGGTCTGGATAGGTAAATCACCATGCCATCTGTGTAAAGTAAGATTAGAAGGTGGGAACTGTTTGCATGTAGTCTGTTAATACAAAGGGTGAAAAATAATGGGGAGAGATCTCATCCTTGGGGAATACCTTTGAGTGGAGGTGTAGAGAGGGAAGCAGAGATTCATATTTTTTACTGCAAACGTGCATTTGAAGAGGAAATTATGGAACTGTGACTACCTGCTTACCACAGACTAAAAGTCATGTTCAACATTCAACATAAAAATAAACTCGGTATCACAGAAACACACAGCATATCTACATAACACTACCTGAATGGTGGCCCTCAGACCACTCACAACAAACTGTAAGCACAGAACTTGACTCTGTCATGGGGATATAATTTACAGTGACAGCAACCCAGTTGTAACATTCATTATGATACTAAACATCAGTGCAAAACAGAACTTTCCCAGAAATAAAGTAAGAGTAAATATGAGTAAAAGATGCCACTGGTTTACTGTACACATAAAAAAACCTTAAAACAGCTTGATGATGTCTGGAAACTGTGGAAGGCCGACCCAGCCAATGCTAATAAAAAAAAAAAAAAAAATTTTACAACCTCGGACAACAGGCCGATTAAATTACCACTAATGCATCAAAAGCAGCTTACATAAGGCTTAGACAATTGGCATGCAAAGTCTCCCCCAAGTATTTCTGGAAGATTCTGAAATTGATGGCAAATGGCCTCTGGCCGACCTCAAATAGATCATCCATCCTACAGAACTGATTAATAATATAAGGTCACTTATGTCCACCACTCCCACTGCTCAGAATTCACCTAACACACAAGCAAGAAATATCACTAAAGCAGGCACAATGCATTCCATTTTGACCTTCTAATATTCTACTTGAAGGATATGTCCTCTAAACAAGTATTGATGGAACCTGAAACTATAGATACAAATAAGTCAGTAAAACACTCAACAGTACAATTCACAGTTTACCCATATGGCTGCAGAACACATCTACAAGCCACTACAGCACATTATTAATCTTACATTTATAGTAGGAATAACTCTGGAACAGACTACAATAGTCGCAGTTCCCTAAATTAAAAATCCCATGTGTTCCTCTGTCTATAAGTCAGTCTCAGTTCTTTGCCTTATGCAACATATCTCCAAATATGACTTCTCAACTAACAGACAACATGACTTTTGAATTAAATACTGCACACAAACAGCACTATTCACTGTAACTAACTTTGTCCTTGAGGATATAGAAAAATGTCAGCAAGTGGTGGCTCATTTCTTTGCCTAAAGTGTGACCGGGAGTCTGTCAGTCACAACCTTCTAATTAAAAACAAGATAGTCCCCTTTGGTATAGGTGACAGTGTACTACTTTTGTTCATTTTATACCTAAGTAATTGAATTTTTACAACAATGAAACCTCTGCAGGGGTACCGCAAGGCTCAATCTTGACTCACTCCTCTTTTCCATATTCATTAAAAACCTGCCTTTTGATAATATTAACCCTTAACTGTACCGTTTTCACAGGTAACATCATCATATTATACTTAGATAAGCCACACAACAAATTGTAAACAAGCTACAAGTCTCAACCTACTAGGGAATTGGCTTTCTGACATACAGCTTGTATTAATTTGTAAAACACAGATGACTGTAGTGTTTGGGGCACACCATAAACTTAAAACTAATCCCTCATTAAAAATTAGTGGCTGTCATGGCCACCCACTGCCTATAATTTTATATATATATATATATATATATATATATATATATATATATATATATATATGTATAAGGTATAACTTTAGACCAACAACTTTCCTTTGCTCCACATGTCCAAAACATCACAAAAAGTAGCACTCAATCAACTTAGGTTAGCATACACAGCTGTCATCCACTTCCAAAAGAATCTAGGAAAGCTTTTGCACTGCAAATGCTAATGCCCAGAATAGAACATTGTTTCTCACTGTGTGCTTTAAACTATGAGCAGAACACCCATACTCTGCAGATGAATGCAAATAAGGTATGTAGATTCATAGCCCTGAATGGACACCACTGTATGTCTACAGAAAAATTCCAATGGTTACCAATAACTGCTAAGTGTCCTCCTGCTCATCTGCTTGACATTTAAACTAATTCACTGCTTATACTGCCCACCTCTGGCACATACACTACAACACAGGCAGACAAACTATTCCCTATGTTTCTCTACAGACAGTGCCATCTGTTTGTCAAAACCCCATTTCTACGAGGGAGTGGGTGAAAAAGTCCTTTAAAAACTTGTAGCTTCAGCATGGAACTCACTACCTCGGGATATCTAAAAACAACAGGATTTACACACGTTCAGATAAAGATCTACTTCAGTTTCTTAGTAATAAAGACAAGTACCAATGTTTTAACAGTAGCTGAATAAGGCATATAGCAACTAGCTCAAATGTGCACTGCTACACACAATGTTATTTCTAAGCTGCTCTAAGTACAGTTGTTTGATACATGTCGTACATACGTGAATACTGCTTTCTGTTCCTTCTTTTTTCTATTCTAGCTGTTCTTTAAATAAATGTAGATGTTGATCTCTTTAAACTATAAACTATTGCTCCTCTGCAAATGAAGTGTCACACTCTTTGAACTGTGCAGATAACACAGAACTGTAGCAATCCGTTGAAACTTGTACATGCTTGTCTGACCCAGCTGCCCAGGTCATGGCTGAAAATGGTTTGTGGACCAGCCCACCTACCCGGTTAACAAAGGTAATAAGTAAATTGGCATGATTTATCACTATGTCAGCAATTCAGTTTGGAGGAGATAATGATCCACCAGGTCAAAGTCCGATACTGCTCCTTTGAGTTGTTTTTTGCCCATTTCCTTTAATATGTCATCTGTTACTCAACAACAATGTCAATTTCTTGACAGTAAACCTTGAATTTTAGTGTAGTCTGACACCTGAGTGTAGACAAGCTTTTCCTAGTACTTTCCCAAGTGAAGGGAGGAAGTAAATTGGCCTAAGTCAAAGGATTGGCTGAGCATATCTCATTTTGGAATTAGTTTAATAATGAAAATTTTCCATACTAATGGGAATGTGTTGTGGCAGAAAATGGGGAGGTAGTCAGGAGTGGGTGTTTGAGGAGCAGGAAGTCAGAGTTGAGAGAACAGAAGCAAACATGCATGACAAGTGATGAGTGAGGGGAGGGAGATCAAGAGGTGGTCAGGCAGAGGCAGCATCAAAGGACAGCAGGAGAGCAGCAGATGGAACAAGGCTGGATAGTGTAAGAAAGGGATGGGTAATGGATAGTAAGACATGGACAGAGGTGATCATATGAGTTTGTATGTGTGGGGAAGCAGACAGGAGCATAACAGAGGGAAGTGAGGGGGATGAAAATAATCTAGAAGCAAGGAAGGAAGAGGATGTAGCCAGGGAGGTTGAAGAACAGGAACCCAAAAATAGAGGGGCAGTAGAAGATAAAATTAATCAGTGAATGAGGATACATGTTCATGTTGGAGGTAGCACCAGACAAAGTCTGACAGTTGGCTTAGTGGGCAAAGTCTATGAGCTGAAGTATTTGTGGTACAGGGTTTGATTCTCTCCGACCTCATCTACCTAGAAGGACAGGGGAGAACTACCCTAGTTACACTGAGAGACAGAGAGAGAGATGAGACTACTACAGCTAGACCAATGTTCCCCATCCTCTAGGGTGAGAAAGAAGACAGACCATCTGAGATGCTTGGTAAGAAAGGTTCATACAGAAAGTATTAGCTTGTGTCAGGAAAGGAGAAGAATGCATCCTCTCAAACTAAATTTCAGGGAACTACCATCAGTAGCCTTCATGAAAAATTATAGCTTACACTGGCCCACAGAAAAGGGGTCAGTATCAGTGGTTAAACAGGAGTTGACTATGACAAAACACGGTCAATGTCAAACACAGACCTATGTAGATGACAAGTGAGCAAAGCACTTGAGGAGAAATGGGTGAACATAGGTAAGTACTTGGCTAGCTGTCTTTGTGGGCCATTTTAAGCTTAGCCAATTTTGCATTTTATGCTTGAATTAAACCATCCCATTTGGTGTTAGATTGGCCTTATCCATATTAACTCTAGTGAGAGTAACTGGAGTCATAGCATAGTTAATTTGAGGGGACTCGTGTGATAAACAATTTAGAAGTGGCCTCTGTCCATTAGTAGTACAGGGGGCAGTCCTGAGGTAAATTTTCTATGACCCCATCCATAGTTCCGAGTTGCGCTTGAATATAGTTAAGGATGAACTTTGTTTTATGCTGGTGGGGAAATCTGTTCCAGAACAGTCATATCCTCTGTAAGATATACCTGTCCCTCCAAAATGTGGGAATGTATGGGGGGAAAATAATAAAAAGAAAAGGAAACTGGTCTGATTCACTAGGAGATAATGACAACCATAACAGAAGAGGCAGGTAACAAAGGGGCTAGAAAGAAAAGGGATAGTATCATAGTGAATATTATGTGGAAGCTAGAAATGGGCAGAGAAGTTTGTCAAGGGGGGTAATGGAAAAAATGTCAATGTTAGATTAAGAAAGTAAACAAGTCCTTATTAACTTTTGTAGGAGAAATGAAGAAACCAGTTATGAGTTAGCTTGAGAAGGACAACAATATATATGGATGCCAATGAGCATGCAAATTTCTAAATTAATATTTTTCAGTAATGTTCACTAAAGAAGCAGTAAGTAGGATACCAGCCTGGGAATGCTGGAAAAGGCTGCTGGTGGAGGATGGGCATCAACGAGATAATTAATGTCTGAGGAGGAGGAAAGAGCATTAAGAGGGGTGAGGGACAATAATCTGAAAAAAATATATATATGGTATCCCATCAAGCATCCTAAAATGTATTGATGGGGTTTGATAACATCTCCTGACAGAACTACCCAGCAGATTGATAAAATCCCCTGATAGGACTGTCCAGCAGGTCCTTTAGGGAAGGGATGGTTTTAAAGGACTGCAGTTAATATGCCATTTTGCAAAAGTATCACTACTACAACCTCACAAAACAACAGACCTGTATGTCTGTCTTCAGTAGCTGATAGAGCAGTAGAGGCAGTCTTGAAGTAAGGGCTTAAAAGGTTCTTTGGCAAAAACATTGCTCAATAAATTACAGTTTGGATTCACAGCAGGCAAATCTTGTTGGGCTAACTTAATCCTGTTCTGTGACTGGGATACTTGAGAAGCGGAGGGAAGAAGCTGTGTTAATGATCTGTCATGATTGACTTTTGACTACTTAATCCTGCATCTACAAGGATGAAGGGATAGGTGTATTACAGGCTGTGGGGATTGGTGTAAAATAGGTACATTACAGGAATAAAGGGTAATAGAAGAATTCCCAGAGGGAAAGAATGTGATAAGTAGACAGTGTCATGATAAGTAGAGTCCCAACAGTGCCATGCCATGGGCCCTAACTATATTTAATACTTTCAGTTCTGACCTCATACCAGGCATAGAGAATGGGATCAATCATAACAGCAATGTGGGCAGTTCTTAGATGGCAAGTGACAAGTTAAAAGAAAGCCCTAAATAAAACCTAGCAATATTTGAAAATGTGGCATATGCCACTTCATGTTGTCATGTTCAAGTTTATGTTGCTGCACATGGCAGTGACAGTCCATAGGCAGAATGTGCAGCTGGAGGAATCAGGCTAAAAAGTGCAAATGAGTAAAAGGAGCGTGTGGTTACCATAATGAAAAGCATAACCCATTAGGCTCATTGTGAAATGGTGGCAACAAAGGCATATCAAATGCTGGCGGTGGAATTCAGTTACACTGTTATTAGCCACAGGGTCTGGAGGCCTTACTAGGAAATAGAAGTCACGTTGTTAGAAAGAGTACAGAGGAAAGTGATTGCATTGGCGAGTGGAATGAGAGTATGACCTAAGAGGAGAGGTTGTGGAACCTTGTCCTTTTTCACTGGAAATGAGGGCTAACATTGGGGCATGGTGAGAATTCATAAAAAGCTAAGGGAAAATATGATGGATTATTCAGGGAAGAAATGCTAGGGTGGGAAAGTGGGGAGAATGGCCAACATATGAAGGGAATCCAGTATAATTTTGAATTATAAAGGTACTTATTTCACAGAAAGTGTGGCTGGCACTGGATTCAGTTGCCAGAATGGTAGGTAGAATCGGTAACAGCTGAGACATTTAAGACATCTTGGAATTCTTACACAGTCGAGGTATCTGTCATTGTGGATTGTGAAGTACATGCCTTAAGCTGGCTGCAGTGTTCAGGCACACTCGATGCACTAATGCAGTCCTGAAGTCCTGAGTTTGATTCATCCAGTCCTTATTCATTTCTTTGCTGTTCAGGTCACTTACACAAGCATTGCTTGTGTGTCACCCCTGAAAAGAGGTAGCTGTGTTAGTAGTTTTAACCTGTTAAATAAAAAGTTTCCTGCAGTAGTGGCATAGAGGGATAAAACATTGACTACAGCCCAGGAAACCCGAGTTCAGGCAGTGACTCAGGCACTTGATGGTATAGGTATGGAGGATTGGTATGTCCATCCTGGGGGAGGGGAGGGGAGCAAGTGATTCCCACCTGGCTTATGTCACTGTTCTAATGATAAAGCTTTCACTGCAAAGTGGAGGCTCATCACGGTACAATACCCCATTCAGGCATTATAGGCAAGCTCACTTAGATATAAACCCTTTTGTCACCCATTGTATAGCCAGCTGCCTCACTGATAGGACACAGGAGGTCAAAATAGGTGAGGCCACCTCCATCAAGAGGCCAGTCATTAGAGGAGCCCCCTAGGGCTTGGTACTGGGCCCACTCATTTTTTGTCATCTATTTCTCTGAAATAAAAGCAAATGCTGAAGTTTATGGTTGGCTAAGTTTGTGGATGTTTGCAAGAAGGTTATCATTGACTTCCCTGTAGACACTAGCATTCTTCAAGGTCTGTATCTGACTAACAAATGGTGCCAAAGCCATGGTCTTAAACTCATTGCTAAGAAGTGCATAATTGTACCCTTTGGGAAGATAACCATCCTGGCTAATTATCATGTTAATAATAAGCCCGTAAGAGTCGACCCAGTGGTCAGGGATCTGGGTACACACGTAGGCAATATATCCCTACCTTTGACCACCACATGGCCACAGTAGTGAGGAAATCCTTTTATGATGTGCAACTTATAAGTAAGGGCATGGTATCTAGGTCCAGAGAGGTCATTATCCCACTGTACTCTGCCCTCATCAGACCAATCATAGAGTACAGTGATCCATTTGGTATGTACCTGACCACTCATATGCAGCAACTAGAGTGACTTCAGTGGTTCCTTACAAAAAGAATACAAAGCATAACAAACCTGCCTTATGCAGAGAACCTTAAAGCCCTTTCCATCTACACAGCCTCCTACAGTTTGATGAGGAGTGATCTATGCCTGGCTTAGAAGGTATTCATAAACCACACTTGTGAATCTCCAACATATTTGTAAGTCAAAGAGTATAAGAACTACAAGGTCTGGGAACCTAAATTTTGTCTGTAAACATAAACAGAACATGCTGGAGAAACAGAGATGTGTCAAAGAGGCTGCCCCTCCTATGGAAAGGCTTCCCATCCATGTGAAGCTGAGTTCATCTATTACCCAGTTTAAGTGCAACCTAGACCAGTGGTTGGGGAATAGAAAATTTACACCGGGTCTAGTACCCATATCCATTATGGATAGAGGTACCTTATAAAAGCCTGGCCCTCTGTGTCCTTGGATACAGGACGTCGTTATTCTTTCAGAAAAACTTAGCTAGGCTTAGAAAGGCCCCCCCCTGGTCTTTAGCACAGTAACAATCTATGAATCTTTGTGGGGAACTTGAAGTTAGGGAACACTGACATTGCTGATTTGAAACTGACCAGTGGCTTGGAAATCATCAGTTGAATTGAAAGGACTAGGATGAAAAGACCCAGCATTATGGTAAATACATAAGTTCTGTTTTTGCAGCAGAAAACATTTTGTGATCAATATGAAGTATGGGAAGAGATGCTAGACACCAAAGACACTCTTTAAAAATTACTATACATAAAATAAGTTAATAGAACAGGTTTTGCATTACAAAGCATATTCCAAACTGTAAGAAATATGAAACTCTAATGTCTGCCATAACTGACTGACTGACTGTAAAGGGACATCTGTTATGAAGGACAGAGCAGTTATGATTCCAAGATGGATGCACATTGAGTAAAAGCTTATTTCTAGCTCTCCTAGTGTGAAAACAGAAACTCAGCAGATAAGGCCATTAGACTTGTGTTTATGAGTAAATTTCAGAAACTGGCTAGTAAGTGCACTGCCTGGATGCCAGGAGTAAAGAAATACAGAAGACCTGGAAAAAATCAGCTAAAAAAGTGAGGAAGAAACACTGACTGGGGAAAGTACTGCAGCTGTTCAGCAAAATGCAATGCAACCTTCAGACATGACTTCCAGTAACCTACACCACATACAGACCTGGTTAAAATAAACAAAAAGCTGATGGAGTATATCAATACAAACAGCAAAAGGCTGGGAAAAATGGAAGAAGTTTTAAATATTCAAATGAGATGATAAAGCTGCAAAAATTAGAGGTTAAAATAAAGAAAATGCTGGCTGAATATGAGACTGCTCAGGAAGAGATGTTTCAAAAAATAATAGAATTGGAAGACAGAGCACATAGGGAACACTTGAGATTTTCAGCTGTACCAGAGAAGCTGGAAGGGACAGACTGCATTATTTTTATGAAAGCACAAATAAACAACTGGACTGGTATTCCACAGCAGGAGTTGTTAGTTGAAAGGCCACATTGTGTGTATGCTCCAAACCCCCTGGCTATAAGAAAGCAACCTAATCCTTTAATAGTAAAGATGCAATCCTACCAGCAGAAGAAGTTGATTCTGACAAAAATTGTGGCAAAAGGACAAAGTACTAAAAGTGCGAGACAGCAGAGTATTTGTGGATAATGATTACTCATTGTACACCAGACAGAAGAGGAGGAAATTGATTCCACTATTCAGGGAATATCAAGATGCAGGTGTGACAGTCAAAGTGCTGATGTCCCCACTGTCTTCAAGGTATTCTTCCCTGGAGGGACAAAATAATTTTTTGATGAAGTACATGCTAAGGAAGAAATACAAAGGTTTGTCCAACAAAAAGTAAGCTGTGAAACAGAAGGAGAGTCTGCTTCATGTTTTTCTGGTAATAAAGAGGGACTGTATCTGTGAAACCTTTTAAAATATTTCAACAGAAAATTTTGGAGAGAAGGAAGGGCGCACAAGAGTTGACTAGAAGAATTGAGAGTACATTGGAAAAAATCAGAGAAAGGAATTTGGAGATGAATAGTAATAAAACCTGTAACTTCATATGAAATTACAATGCAATAATTATATTTGTGAAATATGACAGAAGAAAATCTGGAAATATTGGACTTTTTCAGAATTTGTTGGACTTGTGGGGGACTCTAAAGCTTATGCCCTACTACAAGTCATTAACGTTTAGAAAAGTGATCTGGGAAGAGGAGGGAGAAAGTTAACTGTAAGCAAATATTTTTTTCTTAAATAGTACCAATTTTGTGGCATGTGGTTTTCTTTACATGCTATAAAGTAATTTTTTTTCAGTTGTGTTTAAGTGTAATGGGGATTGTAAACGGGTGGGGCTGTTCTTGTTTTCTTTTCTTTCACCCTTCTTCTCTCTCTGTTCTTGTTCAGTTTTAAGAAATGTAGGCACTGCAATGTATAACAAAAGAAAATGCCTGGTTAAAAAGTATGATAAAAGAAAAATGATTGTGCTTATTCTCATTCTTACATGGGAGAATGACAGGATTAAAGACTTTAGATTGATTTAGTAACACGTTTTAAGAGAGAACAAGTAAATGAAAAAACACATTGAATATTGTGAGGCTTTTTCCTAGCAAATATATGTATGCTCAGTAACATTCTGCAGCTGGTCTTCATGTTTCCATAGAAACAATCTGATAAAGAGAAACTGGCTGTCTGGCTCTCATATCTCCATGGAGACAATCTGATAAAGAGAAACTGGCTACAGTCTGGTGTAGAGTGATTGGCTGAAGGAAAAAAGAAAAGAGAAATTGGCTAGGAGAGAATGTTCTCTAAAAGCATTCAGGGGTTTTCCCAAAGCTGCTAATTTTCTCTGAAAGCATGGGGGGCTTTCCCAAGGTAGTTAATGTTCTCTGAAAACATTCAGGGGTCCCAAGCTGAGAGAGCTGTAAAGATAAGACAAGACCAGTCAGCACTTAGTAGAAGCACAGGCTGAATCATGCATCTTAGCATGGATGAACTTTCTTTTAGGTTAACTCAAGTCTGTGAGTTTGGGACTTTTGATCCTATTAGGAGGGTAAAACTTCAGTATTTGAAGGTGTACATAGTTTTTTGTGTTATTATTAATAGGCTTTAGGAGGTATTAGGGCTGTGTTTGTTTTTTTTTTGTTTGAGTGCTTTCAATAAAACAAAATGCTTTATAAGATGTGACATAGGCTAAAACGTATATGACAAGAAACAACTGTATAAAAGTTCAGCCTGCCAAACAGTGTATGCATGTAACACAAAAGATGAAACTAGACATTTTAAAAAAAGATCGTATACATAAAAGGTGGGAATAATAACTTTTTAATACAGTGATGTTTTCTTTAATGTTTTTAAATGTAATGGCCTCACAGATAAATACAAACAAGAAAGAGTAGTGAACTATATATATATATATATATATATATATATATATATATAAAATGTAGGGTACAAATAACTATGTCTCAGGAGATACACATAGAAAGAACTGAGCATGTGAATTTGATAAAGAAAGGTTTTCAGGATGGTTATTCAACAGAATACCTGGGACAAAGGAAAGCAGGATTACATATATTAATTGCAAGAGGATCTCCATTAGTGATAGAGGAAGATAAAAAAAAGATAATAGTGACAGATTTGTAGTGCTAAGGGGCTATTGTCAATGGAGGAAGATTATACTGGCATGTATTTACATTCCACCTAAAACTGCTATAATGGAGCTTAAGAAAAATTTGGGAGAAATAAATATCAGTTTTCAGCAACAAATATTACTTATAGGTGGGGACTGGAATTTGATTTGCAGCAGTGAATATGTGTCTGAGGGACCCAGAAGGAAAAATATAACAAAGGATGGCAGATTTTTGAAGAAACTTATGAACACGTTAGGCATGGAAGATGTGAATTCAGTAATATGAATTTGGAGTGAATTTACATATTATTCCCAATGATATAAAAACTGGGCTAGGCTAGACAGAATTTACATTTCACAGGAACATAGGCATTTGACTGAAGGTCTTGATAGCCACCCAATAATTATTTCAGATCATGCATCAATAATAGCTAAAATAAAAACACAGGACAACGAAATAATAATGAGACATTGGCATTTTTCCCACCTATTTGTTGAAAAGAGAGGAATTTAATGAATGGGTAGAGGAGATTATTCAGGAGCTGTTAGAGAGGATAGAAATTTCTTCTGAAAATATTGCTAGGGAGTGTTTAAAAATAGGGTAGAAATAAGAAAGGGAGCTATGGTTAAGAAGCAACAAGAATTATTTATAGGGAGTGGCAAATATTAAAGTATTGCAGAATAGGGGGAATCTCACAGAACAAGAAGAGGATCAACTGCAGAATGCTAGGCAGATAATAAGGGATTACTTCGATGATATGCATAAGCTTAGAAAGATTACTGTTAGGCAACTGTTTTGATAATAATACTAGAGCACAAAATCTTTTAGCACAACAACTCAAGCAACAGAAAGTAGAAAGGGCTGTCACCAAACATAGGGAGCCTAGAAGAAAGAAGGTAACAAGAGATCCTGTAGAGATATTAGAAATATTTCAGAAATTCTGAGAGTCTCTATAAGGCAGAGAAATATGAAAGTCAAGAAAAGATACAAATGGAAATGTTTATAGAAGAATTAAATATGCCAAGGTTAGAGGCAGATGAGGCTCAATTACTAACAGTTAGGCTAGAAGGAGATGACGTATAAATTGTGATGTATAACCAGTCTACAGGAAAGTCCCCAGAAATAGATGATATTCCTGTGGAGGTTTGGAAGCTAGGAGGAAAAAACTGATAAAGCTCGAGAAGGTTTTGTTTAACAGCATTTTAAGAGGAGGAGAAGTACCACTATCCTGGAAGAAAGCAGTGGTGGTTGCAATACCTAAAGAGGGGTAAAGATTCATTAGATCCAGCTTCATTCAGGCCCATTTCAATACTAAACCATGATTATAGAGTGTTCATGTCTATAATGGCTAAAAGAATGGCAAAAGTAATGCCAAAACTGATAGATATGGATCAGTGTTGTTTTGTGGAGGGGAGGCAAACATTTCACAATATTGGCAGAATATTGATGATCCGTAGAGAAGCAGAATGAAAGAAGATAACATTGTTGTTGGTGGGTCTTGATGCAGAGAAAGCATTTGACAGAGTAAGCTGGGATTTTATAAGCAGGGCAATGGAAGCATTTACATTTCCTGAAAAAAATGTAAGGTTGATTAGGAGAATATATGAGGGATCAAAGGCAAAAATTAAAGTAGGTGGGGTCCTCTCTTATAATTTTTTGCTTGAGCAGAGGAACTAGGCATGGTGTGTTCTTTCCTCTTTATTATTTGCTTTATATTTAGAACCATTGGCAAAGAAAATAAGGGACTTAGAAATTCAGGGATATAATAGGTATGGTAGTCAAGAAAAGATGGCTTTATTTGCAGGTGATATTTTTTTTGTACCTGACAAAACCAGAAAAAGACATTACAGTGTTTTGGAACATTTTGAGACAGTTTCAGATCTTTTCGGAATACAAAATTAATGAAGCTAAAACAAAGGCAACAGCGGTATATTATGTACCCACACATGAACTGGTTCAGGAATACCCATATTTATGGGGACATGATAAAATGAAATATTTAGGAGTATGAATTAAAAATTATTCTAGTGTGGCAGGTAAGGATATGTGGGAAGAGGCTAAAAAGATAATACAAAAACTGAGAAAATGGAAGCTTGGCTATATGGCTATCGATAGTAAGATACAAGCAGCTAAAATGTGTTTAGTCCCTTTAGTTTTAAACACAGGTCAGGCATATTTTTTTATCAACCAGAGGAGAAGTTGTGGGTAGCAATTAATAATGAGCTGAAGGACTTTATCTGGGAGGGGAAAATGGCAAGAGTCAAGTGGGATAAGCTGATCCTTCCAGTAGAATAGGGCAGATTCAGATTACCCAATTTGAATGGGTATTTCAGAAATAAACAGTTAAGACTCATGTACATAGCACAAGCAGAAAACTATCATTCAGAGTGAAAAGGGATGATGATAAAACACTGGCGAAGCTCAAGAAACAAGGAGAGACTTAGATTTTGGATGCAGGCCTTTAAAGAGAATAACAATAGTCATGTAGAATATTATTTCTATAAAGTAGCAGCAAGTATTCTAAGAACTAAACCAACATGGGAATGGAGAAAGGAGATTCTGCCAATAGGGATGACTGCAATTAGGGATATAGAAAATAGGCTAGAGAGAGCCAGAAATTATTGGAGAAAACTGGCAAAGGAACCAAGGTATTGGGAGCAAATAACTGGAGAGAGAAAGATGACAGAATGGGAATACGCCAAGAATTTATTTGGACTACAGGATAGAGGTTGCCTTCCCTATCAGGGATTGATATCAGGGTATAGGCAAAGAGAAAAAAAAAAAAACAGGGGACCCTAATCAAAAGACCAGCACAGGTGGAGTTTTTAATAGAATCTAAAACAGAAGCTGCCATTAAAAAAGGAATAATTAGTAGAGCATGTAAAATATTGCATGATAACTATACGAATCAATCAGAGGAGGCTAGAAAGGATTGGGAAGAGAGATTGGATAAGCAGTTCACAAAGAAACACTGGGATGATATATGTATGTCTCCCAAATATGCAACAAAATCTTGACGATTTAGGATTTTTGCCTGGAAATGTTTACATAGATATTTCTATACCCTAAGCAGACTCCAGAGATTCTTTCCTCAGGCAGACAGTAAATATTGGAGGTGTGAAGGGGAAGATGAGGTAATTGTAAACAGATTTTCTGGGAGTGTGGTGAGTTGGTGGACTTTAAGTATTCCCTGTGGGATGCACTGTCGAAGATGCTGGGTGGGCCTATTGGTCTGATGAGGGAGATGATTTTTGTGACCTATGTTACAGAATTGGAATTCCTTAGACATGGTAAGGCCTTGCTGTGTCTAATAATGGTGGTTTCCAAAAAAGCAATTACTAGAAAATGGAAATCAAAATCTAAACCAGCTATACTGGAAGTAGTGAATATAGTAACAGAGATAAAACAACTGGAGTTGAGATCTTTAGAAAAGGGTAGGAGCAAACTACATAGGAAAATATAGGAAATGAGGGAACAATACATACACGGCAGGAATGAGGTCTAAAAAGCAGCAGGACATAAAGGAGTTGTGTAATGTTTGAGTGAGAAAGATTCGGTAGATTATAAGTGATTTATATTGTTTGCAACTGGGAGTGTGTCATTATGGTTTGTGATGTAAAGTGCTTGCAACTAGGATTGTGGTGGTGTGGTTTGTTTTAATTTATATAAATGTATGATTGCCTGTGTAGCAAGTGATGGCTTAATAAAGATGTTTCTTGTTTAAAAAAGTCAGGAATTGAATAATTTATGTAATATTGCTTATGTTATATGATATATATCAAAATTTGTAAAGTATAATGTTTATGTTAATATATTTTGATTACTTTTATATGAAAGTAAATTTGCCTATGTCACAAGTGAATTCAATAAAGGTGTTTGAAAAAAAGGATAGAGCAGTTATAAGTGGCAAAATCAAGGATGTTCTGTAAAATCATGGACAGCTGAGTATGATGTGTGTGAGTGTGGGGGGGGGGGGTGGCAGCCATACCTCTTAACTGCTGAACAACTGACTTTCTGAGACAGGGGCAAGGCTTTCCCTGAAGGGAGGGGCTTAGCCAATCTCCTGTCACAGAGAGAGAGAGGATGGGATTCTGAGCTGTGGAAAACTGCTAGTGTGGGTTTGTGCAGGCACAGAATCCATATGCCACTGAGGCAGTGTGAAATTTGAACATCTACTGTGGCAAGTGAGCAGGACTTATGCAACTGTACTTTAGCTGATAATCTTTCCTCATTGCAACTGTCTCTGAGTCACATTTTCCACAGGTGTGAATAGTTGTACTCTTTTTGGATACCAGTCTACATCTAGCCCACATCAAGTAGCTAGAATAACAGGGTTTGTGTTAAAATGCATTTTCTAAAGGATATGAAGTCTGAAAAGTAGGTCATCATTTAGTGATTTTATTCCTCAGATCATCCCATTGATTTGCCAGAAAACCACAAATTTCATGAGACAGAAATTTTGAGGCAAAAATCTGGACATTGTGAGAAAATCTGAACAATTGAGAGGTATGAGCTAACTCCTGACTCTCGTCTGGAAGGAATTGTCTTTTGGTAACACCCTTCTAAAGTGATACAGCACTTTGGGAAGGAAAATGGACATGCTTAGGTTTCAGCAGTTCCTCCTGTGTTAGATGCTTTACAAGATACCTTTCTGTCTTCATCTCTAGCATCTGATTCACAGCCACCTGCACCTAAAAGACCGGATAGGCTTTAGAAAGTGCAGGATTCTCATAAATGTTTGTATAAGAATCCTTCTTCTGACCCAGTTGTTATATCAGTAGAATCTGATAAGGCTTACAAACACTCGTCATCTAGTTAATGTATTACCAGATGATAAAAACATGAGGGCTAAGGATATTGCAGAAAGAAGGTGTACATTTCCATCACTCTTTCTTTCTTTCTATATTATAAATAACCAAACTCATATGACAAGATACTTGTTGGCTGTTTTTGACAACATGAATAAGCATATTTTTGATACCCCTGATTCTGACAATAAAAATTCTGTACAGAATATGCTCAATGCAGCTACACAGGTAGCAAGACATTGCATAAAATGTGGCAACAATGCAGCTGTCATCTCTTCCAGATTCGCAGCTATTGGATATGTCCTTAGGAGGTATTCTTGGCTTCTTCTTCAGCTCTTGCCAGATGATATTAAAGCTTTTGGATGCCCCTGTAGACAAAAGGAGTCTGTTCAGACCAGTTTCTTTTGAAATTATTCAAGAAAAGGGTAATTATGCAGGATTTCAAACAGTCTTCTTTCTCTCCCCTCCATACCAAAGTTTCATAGATATATTCCATCCAGTGCTGGTCCATTTTTCCATAAAAGCCAAATATTCCAGCAAAAATCAAAAAATATACTCTAAGAAAAAGTGGCTGGATAAACCTAAGATATTAAAGGAACATATGGTGACAAATGCTCAAATTTATTACTACCTTCTTCTCTTCTGCCCAACTTCCCTACACCTCAACTAACACACCCTGCCATCCTTTTAGATAGACTTTCTTAGTGCCTTCACCTTTGGAGAATGATAACATCTGACACATGGGTACCAAACATCATTCAAAATGAACTTATCTGGAACTCCTCTCCAGTTCAGTTTGACATTCCTCAAGTCTTCTCAAACCAACACTACCTGGTGTTTCCATTCTTATTGAGTTATCAATCAGGGGAATCGTAGAATAAGTCCCTGTTTACCAAAATGGAAAGAGATTTTATGGGTTCTTGCTTGTACCAAGGAAGAAATGAATATGAAGACCCATTTTGGATTTATCCATACTAAATGTTTCTAAAAAATCCAAAATTCAAGACAGTATCTCTCCAAAGCTTACTTCCTATGATTCTTCCACAGGCTTGTTTGGTTATCTTAGTCCTGAAAGACTACTACCTTCACATTTCTATCCATCCAACTCACAGAAAGTTCATAATAGTTTGTGCTTTGGGATATCGTTTTCAATTTTCTGCTTGCCCTTTGGTCGGGTTACAATTCAAAGAGTTTTGCAAAATGTATGTTCTGCATGAGTAGCATTCAGCAGACTCCAAGGTATCCATTTCTACCCATACAGCTACCTTTTGATCCAGAGTACTTCAGTTTAAAAAACTGTGAGGCACGTACACTTTGTAAATAGTCTTCTAGTACATCTAGGCTTCACGGTACACTTGGAAGAAATCTACCCTTTGTCTGTGTCATAGCCTAGTATATAAGTGATATCTGCTGAATACTTCCTGTGTGATGGCTGTTCTTTCTCAGGAAAAAGTCCAGTTTCTCACCTCCTACTTTCTGTCCCTGTCGAATATAGAAGTGACATCTGCAACAGAGATTCTGAGAGCTTTGAGGTACATGGCATCAGCAATAAAGATGACTCCAGATGATATGGAACATTTCACAATTAAAAAAAATAATATCACAAAGAGGTAATGTAGAAAAGAAGATTAGTAAAGTAGATGTTAAAAAAATAGAAGTTGGAGTTATGGCGTGCCTGCGAAGTGAAGGATTTGGCGTAGAAGTTCTAACACAGGTTACCTCACAACATGATGGAGTGAATCCCCAAAGTAAGGAGAAGCAGTAAGATCAGAAGACATCTGAAGAAGAAATATGGACATGGGAAAGAAAAAGATATTTAATGTGGTGTAATATTTATGCAAAGGAGAAAGCAAGACTAGCCAATACAGAAAGAGCAGCACCAAAGATATTTGAAATACAAGCAAAGGAATCCAGACATGGAAAACTTTACAATACAAAAAATAAGATAAAGAGGAAAGTGAGAAAAGGAGATTAGCAATGGAGAAGTTAAAGAAATAGATACTGAGGTTGTGGAGTTCCTGCAAAGTGAAGGATTCAGTGTAGAAAATCTAATTCACACAACAGGATAGAGGAATGGATATCCAAATTAAGGGGAAACCAGTGGAACGGGAAGCAATTAGTCAGGTGCCGTAGGAAAATATTTTCAAGCTTTCCACAAGAAACCAGTATGAACGATCATTTGAAGCTGGACAGCAAGGGAATGAACAGCAAACTGTGGAATCTCTAATGCATTCAATGTTGAGGCGTGATAGGCCAGTGAGTTGCCATATGACAGAGCAACGGATGGTACTGAATGAAATTGAAGAGAATGTGCCACAGGAAGATGCTATAGAACTTTCTGTAGAATGCCCGCAGGAAATGGAAAACAAAAAATGTGCCTTCAGTTTAATAGAAAATGAGCTAAGAGAAGAGTTGCTTGATTTAATAGACATAGATAGACATATTAAGATCAATGAAAGAAATTGACTGCAGAAGGTCAATAAAATCCCAAAAGTCAGAAGTTTGATAAAACAAATGAACACAACAATTAGCACTGTCCACAGAGATCCATATGATATAACAGAAGTAAACAGGTTATATTACTGTGCAGCTAAATTAATGACTGATAAGGTTCTACCACAAGAACACAGGGTAACGAGGGAAAGGAAGGGGAGAAATCGAATACCATCATGGAATTATCGAATAGAAAAAAACTGTAAAGCAGTTAAGACAAGAAGTGTCACTGTTAAAAGAATATAGAAGAGGGAACAGATCAACAAAAACACTAAGAAAGATAGACATGATAAAACCAATGTGCAGTATTAGAACAGACCAGGATCTATCATGCACTATTGCAAATAACAAACTAAAAATCTCAGCACAGGCATGAAAACTTGGAAGATACACAGGTAAATATAAAGGAAAAGTACAAAATAAGCAATTTATTGATGATCCAAAAAAGTTTTATAGAGAACTGGGAAACAAGATAAAAGGAATTGAAAGACTGCCAAAAAAAGAAGAAATAGATAGATTTTGGAGAAGTATTTATGAAGATCCTGTGGAACATAAAGATGCTAAATGGATAGAAGAAGTAAAAGAATAAGAAACTAAAACTAAAACTACAATCCACTCTGCTACAGGCCTCATGAGGAGCTCAGTGTCTCCCCAACCTAACACCACACTTAAGTATTCAACTGCGGTACCACCTTTATAATTCTTATAAGAAAAGCACAGTCCGGGACTGAACTTCCTTTATCACTTTGAACCTAACACCACTCTTAAGTATTCAACTGCGGTACCACCTTTATCATTCATATAAGAAAAGTGCAGTCCGGGTCTGAACTGTCTGCAAACAGCTAAAGTTAACTTTGAACCTAACACCACTCTTAAGTATTCAACTGCGGTACCATCTTTATCATTCTTATAAGAAAAGCGCAGTCCGGGTCTGAACTGTCTGCAAACAGCTAAAGTTAACTTTGAACCTAACACCACTCTTAAGTATTCAACTGCGGTACCACCTTTATCATTATTATAAGAAAAGCGCAGTCCGGGTCTGAACTGTCTGCAAACAGCTAAAGTTAACTTTGAGTATGTGTCTACCTGTTTGAGCCAGTATTCATTTTCCCCTGGAGAGCACTCTGCTTTGGCTTGTAAGCAGACCCCCCCAACCCCCCCCCCCCCACACACACACACACTCATCTTCCACTTTCTGTCTTATTTCCTTCTGTTAGCAAATAGTATCCATGACTGATCAATACTGTGTGTTTGTTTATTTAAACTGAGACCACAGTAGCCCACTGATACAAAGTTATCCTGTTTTTCCACCTGAGAAATGGTTAAGAAATGACATACAGTTTCAGAGCAGTCCTTGGTCAATTTTGATTGTTTCTTAAACACAAACTTGTCTTTGCTTTGACTCATTAGCAGCAATACAAAGAACTGCCTGCTCACACCCTTGTTCTCCCCTCCCCTTCCCTGTTTATTACCTTAAGACAATCCCAAAGTTAATAAATATTACCTGTGGCAGGCACCATTTTTAAAACTACAACCACCCTTGTCACTGTCATATGTTCATTTATCAGTTAACTCTGTTACCTGATTGTTTCCAGCCCCCTCATAAGAGCAACTAACAGGGTCTCTGCCCACTTCGCTCCCCACCCTGCCCCCTATTCCCTCCCGCCCCTAGTGGTCCCACCTTTATTACACTCACAAACCCCTCCCATATTTCCAATAGCCAACCACAGCGCTAACCCTCCATCTCCCCACTACTATCACACCTCCTCAACTAACATGTACAAGCATACCTTACCTATGCTCACTGCATGCACTCTCCTTGAATAATTTACATCCTACCAAAGCTCCATCATTCCCCCACTCAACCACTACCACTGTACTACTACTCACACCACCACCCATGTCTCACCCTCACTCAGCTCCCCTCCCACCAACTCAAAAAACATCCCTATGCATATTCTACCAACTATGTTACTAAAACATAAAGCATTCCTACAACTTAACATAGTAACCCTCCCACCATACCTATTACCCACAGAGCACAATCATAAAGTTTCCCTTATAAACAAACACATTCAAAAACTGAGAAAACTAATAACCTCATGCATATCAAAACTAGCCCTAAGTGGAGACATCGACCCCATCCCTGGCCCTACCATCTCCAGTCCTCATAATCAGACTAGAAACCACAACTTCTCCCATATTACAGCCAGTAGAAAGCCAAGTGACTTCCTTCTACTAAGCCTAAATATTAGAAGTATATCCAACAAAGTCCATGAACTCCATGCCACCATAGACTTGTACTCCCCAGATATAGTCATCCTGACAGAAACATGGCTAAAACCTCACATTACCAGTGAGCAAATACTCCCTATAGGTTATGGCATACTAAGAGTAAACCGGCTAAACAAGAAAGGAGGTGGTGTAGCTATAATATTTAAACAGCATCTAAACATCCAGATCTTAAAATCATCAGCTCCACAAATAGGCAATGAAGAAATAATATATACCAATCTCAAAATAAACCAAAACAAAACCATCAACATAATTGGATGCTGCTTCCCACCTGGCCAAAACATCCCTCCACTAGAAAACCTCCTCAGCTGGTCTACCCCCCCCCCCCAAGAAACTATAATTTTAGGTGATTTCAATATTGACTGGCAATCCTGTTCTGGCAACCATCCAACCCATCATGTAAACCTTCATGGCTTCACCCAACTAGTCCAGTCGCCAACCAGGATAAATAAAAACTCCAGCAAGCACACTACCCTGGATTGGATACTAATCAGTAAGAGCCCCCAGTCATATATAACAGGCTGCTTATCAGATAGCCTCAGTGATCACTCCCCAACATTCCTACTCAAAAAAATACCTATACCAATCTAAACCTGTCATCTACCGTCCAATACGTAAAAAACTTAACTTTAACCCACTCACATTCATCTCATCCCTCAAAGAATGTAACTGGCATCCTCTAAAGTACCTCAGTCTTGATGACACAGTTGAATTTTTTAATACTACCTTCCTGAACATCCTTAATTACCATGCCCCCATAAGACTTTCCAGAATCAAAGCACAACCCTCCCCATGGCTACAGAAAACCACTAAGTCAGAAATGAAAAACAGGGGTAAAGCCTGGGAGCACTGGCGCAAAACCAAAACCCTGAACTAGACAGAAATTCCTAGAACTACGCAGTAGAGTCAAAAAGCTAATAAAACAGGACAAATTCCAATACTACCAGTCTGCCCTAGACTCCTCCCAACACAGGCCCAAACAATTCTGGTCTTCCATAAACTCCATCCTCCACCCAGGTAAAGTCAGTACCCCTCCTCCTAACATCCCTCACTCCTCAGAAAATATTGCTACCTCATTCAACACACACTTCACACAAACCATACTATCACTAGCTAAACAACACAACCCCCTCCCCTCCAACCCACACCTTCAACTAGTAATCTCCCCACTGCCTTCTCTTTTTCTCCTGTACCTATCTCCAACATAAAAAAACTCTTAACTAAACGTAAGCCCACCAAATTAGCAGCAGACAACCTCCCAAGTGAATACCTACAAATTGCAGCTGATGCTCTGCCCTACCCAGTATCCATCTTGATTAACTGATCTCTGTCAGAAAGTTATGTTCCCACACTGTGGAAAGTATCACATATAATTCCCCTCCACAAAGGTGGACCCTCCACAGAACTAACCAGTTACCGCCCCATAGCTATTCTCTCTCCACTCTCCAAAATACTAGAGAGATACATACACTCTCAGGTCTCAGACTACCTCCTTACTAACAACCTCCTTTCCAATACTCAGCATGGTTTCCGAACAAACCATAGCACCACCACTGCCTTACTCTCCTTTACTAATACTATCCTTCAGCATGGCTATCTCTCCTCTGCTACTTTCCTAGACCTATCTAAAGCATTTGACATGGTCCCACACAAACAACTTATCTCTGTCCTCAATAACCTATCCTTCTCACAATCAGCCACCAACTGGTTTCAGAGTTACCTGTCTGACTGTCAACAATCCGTTGTATGGCAGAATGACATATCTCCCCAACTACCTGTCTCCATAGGGGTTCACCAAGGATCCATCTTTGGACCCCTACTCCTCTCTGTTTTAACCAATAATCTAGCCTGTGCCACCAAACATGGCACACTCATACAATACGCAGATGACTCAACCATCATCTGCTCAGCCCAGACCCTGCCCAAACTGCAAAATGTCACACAGGAAGCCTTTTCCTCTGTTGAAACTTGGTTATCTGATGCCCAATTAATACTCAACCCAAACAAAACTAAACTACTCATCTTCCAACCCACCAAACATACTCAAAACAACTCTCACTTTAACATCACAGCAAAAGACAACACCACTATATACTGAACTGAACACACCAAATTGCTAGGAGTGGAAATAGACAATAAACTAAAATTTGACATTCACATATCCATGACCATAAAAAAAGTCCACAAAAAACTAGGAGCGTTATACAGAAATAAGCAACTTCTCACCAAAGCAGCAAAGATTTCATTAGCAAATTCCCACCTTATCTCCACCCTACTTTATGCCTGTCCAATATATACCAACCCAAGGCAATGTGATCTAAACAAGCTAGAGACCTGCTACAACAAAATCACCAAATTCACACACAGGGGCATCCTACCGTAGTCACCACTGTCTCTCACTTGCTGAACTGGGCTGGCTTGAACTCCCTTACCTCCTTCAATGGTATCAACTCTCACTCGCCCACAAACTAGTAAACCATCCACTAAATGTCCCATCCCTCCAGAATCTACTCCAACCCTATTGCACCACCAGACCACTAAGATCCAGCAACAAAAATCACTTGCAGATCACTAAAGCAAATAACTCTACTGGTGTAGCACTATTCTCTTGCGCCATAGCCAAATTATGGAACTCCCTCCCACCCACAATTACCTCCATACCATCATGCACCCACTTCAAAACTTTACTAAAAGTGCACCTAAAAACATGCTGGCTGTGCCCTTGCAACTCCCACTCTAATATCACCCACCCCATCCAACCACTATCTTTCTTTCCACTCCACTAACTACCTTGATTATAGCAAGCTCAGATGCTCATAAGCCTAGTACTTATTATACAGCAGGAACTTCTTATTGTAACATTTGTTAATGTATGTTATGTACTTCACAGATAAAGATTCTAGTTGTCTACTGATGTACTGTGTTCTTCATCTGTAAAAATGTTGTAAGTAATTGCTATGTAAATCGTTAATCGCTATGTAATACAATGTTACTACTGTCAGTTTATTTTAGCTGTGGAGCTTTTCTCCCTGGGCCTCCTCTGAAAATGGACCTACGCCCAGTCGGACACTCCCGGTCAACAAATATAAATAAAATAAATAAAATAAATAAATAAAAGAAGTTTAAGAGTACAGGATATGAAATGGGATGAAGTAGCAGCCAGAGAGAATGAAATAAAGTTAAGAACAGCCTCTAATTGGAAAACCCCAGGCCCAGATTCAGCACCTAACTTCTGGTTAAAAGTATTAACATCTTTCGTGAAGATTTTGTCATGACTAAGAACTATTTACATGCGCATCCCGAGCAGACACCAACCTGACTAACAGCAGGAAAAACAATGCTCTTACTTAAATGTGAATCTGCTAGCTACCCTAAAAATTATAGACCAGTAACTTGCCTTCCGATGATGTATAAACTATACGTGGGAATTGATGCCAACAGAGTTTATAGTCATTTAGAAGAAAACTCATTTATGGCAGTAAAACAAAAGGGCAATAAAAGAAAGTTATATGGAACAAAGGATAATTTGTTGTTAAAGTCATAGTGGAGAACTGTAAAAAGGGGAAGAATCTAAATATGGCATGGAATGACTACAAAAAAGCATTTGGTAGTATCCCACATTCATAGGTTCATAGGTAGGTGCTAGGCTATTGGCCCTAGGGCCTATTTAAGCCTAGCCAAATGGTACCCTGGCTTTTAAAGAGTGCTTAAAATGTGTAAGGTACACCCTACACTGATCGACTACATTACAGTGACCTTGAAACAGTGGCAGGCCACTTTGCAATTAAGCCATTTTAAAGGACAAAGTATTATCCCAGGGATAAAAAAATCAAAGTAGGATATTCTAGGGTGACTCTCTTTCACCTCTGCTATTCTGCCTTGCCCTTAACCCATTAAGCTGTCTACTTAACAGCTTAGGCCATGGCTATAATTTGCTCCTAGAAAACAACAATGTAGAAAGAATTCTCATCTTCTCTTTGTCGATGATTTAAAACTGTATAGCTCATCAGTACAACTGCAAGTTGTCAAAACCTTTTCAGATGATATAAGAATGTAATTTGGTCTTGATAAATGTGCAAAAGCAACCTTTAAAGCAGAAAAACGGCTGCACTAGGAAAACATCAGTTTGGGTCAAGAATGTGACATAAAAGAATTTGAGCAAGAGGGAGTATATAAATATTTGAAAACTGATGAAGGATCAACAATAAAACATGCACAAATGTGAATGAAACTTAGTAATAAATACTATAGAAGACTTCAATTAATCCTGAAAACAGCATTGACATCTAGGAACAAAATCCAAGCTATAAACCAATTTGCCCTTCCTGTCCTAACTTACAGATGTAATGTGATCCTATCTCGCCTACATTCTCTACAGATGGGTTCGGAGCCGATCCTCTGCTCCGACTCGGCCGCTATACAATAGAACACAGTCTCTTATTGGCTGAGTTACCTCGTATCCCAGGATGCACCACTACTGCTTCCCCAGATCTCGTTTGCCACTTCTGAAGCATAGACGTGGTCTCGGACTTGGCTGAGCTAAGTGCCTCTTATTGAATTATTTTTCTGTCAAATTTTGTGCTAAAATTTACCCAAAAGCTGTTTTAACAGCTACTTCTTGTTGTGTGACTGTGTATTTGAAATTTTTTGTGTTAAAAGTGTATTTTTTTTGGTGGTAAGTGATTCCGTTTAAGTTAGAGGGGCCTTGCCCTAGCTTAGGCGTTTTAGTTAGAGTCTAGGCTGTCGTTTGTCTAGTTTCTTTTTTGAAGTCTTTGAAGTTAGTGTTGAAGTGTATACCATGTCGAAGGAACATAGGCCATCAGGGTTTAAAAAGTGTTCCAAATGCAATTACAAAATGTCCATTACGGACGACCATTCTTTATGTGTCTACTGTTTGGGCCCGAAGCACCTCCAGGAATCTTGTAGCGTTTGCCACGCTTTTTCCTCTCGCGTGCTCCAAGAGAGGAAAAATAAGTTGATCTTAAAAGGGCTTATTACCCCTTCCTTTGAGGAAGCCCTATCTTCTTCTTCTTCCCCTTCGAGGAAGAAAAAATCTTCGGCTCCGACCAGCCCGTCGGATCCGGCAGCTAAAAAGTCAAGGCAGGCTTCTTCGTCGGCTCCACGGACTTCAGAGCCGAGGGCGGAACGGTCTGCCTCGATGTCTCCAGCCTCGATTCCTCTGGCTTCGGAGTTGAGAGCTCGGGCGTCGAGAGGCGAGTCATCTCCATCGGCTCCACTGCCTTCGGAGCCGATGAGGGTTGCCCGCTCAGACTCTTCCCCTTCGGTGCTGAAGTCCCCATCGGCTCCGAGGGAAATTGCAGTGGTAGTGGAATCTCCCTCGGCACCGATACTTCTCAAACTCATACGGAGCTGGTCCCCCAGTCTTTTGGAGCCGGCGGAGAAGTCGACTCGGACCCGGTCGGTCTCTTCTCGGTCGTCGAGGATGTCTGATTCGGATGTAGACAGGGTGCTTCAAAGGCTTTTTCAGTCTCCGGTCTTTCAAAAGTTGATCTCGGCTCCAGCCCAGTCGGCTCCGGAGCCGGTTTCCCACCCTGCTATCTCGGTTCCTCCTCCAACAGCTTCGGTGCCGTTGGAGTCAGTGTTGGTGGAGCTGGTGGAGGTTGTCGGGTCGGTTCTGACCCTAACTTCAACCCTGCCCTTCGGGTCAGGGTTCGGTACGTGGACCTCCTCTGTCGGCCCCGGGGGGGGACGGTTCGGGACCGATCCTTTCAGTTCCGAGCCTCCCTCTCGGTGCGTCGGCTGCGGGAGTTCCGACTGCTGTTGTGGCCTTAGGGGTCGAACCATCCCAGGACTCTGGGGGTCCCGCCTTCAAGGCCATGAGGAGTGCCTTGGCCAAATCCTCTCTGGCCACTTCTACCATCTCACCACCACCTTCCCTTGGCACGGAGACTGGCTCCTTTGCAATCCCCCTGTCTCACAACAGCGGAGCCCTTGGGCCTGAGGTTACCCCCATCGGGGGTTCCCTTCTTCCTGGAGGTTCCTCCGAAGCATCTTCGGAGGAACCACCAAGAAAGAAACAGTGCAAGAGGAAGCACGTCGACTCCCCTGATGAGTCTCTCACCTCGGATACCGACCTCGATGATGCGGAAGGCTCCCCCAAGTCGTCCTCGGATGATGTATCCTTTGCGGACATCTTAGAGATCCTCAAGCAACGAGGCGACTGGCAGTCCAAACCCCCTTCTGCTGAGGAGTCGGTTTTCCTCAAGGCCTTCGGGGCTCAGCCCTCCACCTCCTGGGTGTCTCCGCCTTTCGATGAGCTCCTGGATTTGATCTCTCGAAGGGCGTGGAAACACCCGGACTCTGTTGAACCAGTGCCAGCTCGCCCCAATAAATTCCTTTCGGCACCCCCTGATAAGGACTTTCTTTCGAAAGGTGTGGCTGTAGATGCCTTGGTGGTGGCATCTGCCACCCAGCAAGATGTGGCAGAGGCTTCAACATCCGTCCATCCTCCTAATAAGGAGTCTAGGAGCATGGATCAGTACGGGAAGCGCACCCTTACTTCAGCGACCTTTACACTAAGGTCTCTGAATTACTTGACGCATTTCACGAGACTGCAGAGGGATCTGGTCAAGGAGCTTTCGGATACCCTCTCCGGTAACTTACCTGAGCAGTTGGCCCAGACGGTTAACTCCCAGTTGGCTACCCTGTCCTCGTTATCCAACTCGTCCATGAGGCTCATTTCTTATGCAGCCGAAGGAGCGAGCAGAGCGGCGGGAACAGGTGTTGCTCTACGGAGACAAGCCTGGCTACGCCTGTGTCACTTTGCGGAGGCCTTTAAGTCTTCCTTTGCTGACGCCCCCTTTGATGGGTCCCCTCTGTTTGGACCCAAGGTAAAGGACACTTTGACTCGCTGCGAACAGGAGGGTAAGACTTTTACTGCCGTAGGGGCCCGGTTTTCCTCTCCCTTCAGACCTTATCCCAAGGCTCGAAGAGGAGGGAAAATGTGGTTCCGTAAGTCTCAAAAGCCTTACTCGTCACAGCAGAGCGATTCCCCTTCTAGAGGCAGAGGAGGGGGAAATTTTTCAGGGAGATGCCGTCCCAGAGGCGGCGGAGGCCCACGCAACACTGGAGACCGCGAGTCCTTTCGTGGCTCCTCCTCCTTCCAGCATCCCTGAAGGAGTGCCCTACTGTGCAGCTCCGGAGCCAGTCGGGGGTCGTTTTTCGAGGCACCTAAAGGCCTGGGAAAATAACACTCAGGACCAATGGGTGCTCCGAATCATCGCCGGAGGTTACACCATTCCCTTCTCTCAACCCCCCCCCCCACCATCCCAAAGAATCCTGGACCCGCCACCCAGTCAATGGGATCTGGCAGCCAGTGAAATATCGAAGCTGCTTCAAAAAGGAGTCATCCAACCTGTCCCCGCAGATCAGGCCGGATCAGGAACTTACTCAAGATTCTTTTTGGTACCAAAAAGGACCGGGGACTTGAGGCCCATTTTGGATCTCAGCAAGTTAAACCGATCAGTGAAAAAGTCCAAATTCCAGATGGTCACCTTGCAATCCATTCTCCCGCTTTTGGAGAAAGGTGTTTGGATGTGCTCCATAGATCTCAAAGACGCCTATTATCACATTCTGATAGATAGGCGTTGAGGAGACACTTGCGCTTCAGCCTAGGAGACAGTCATTTCCAGTTCCGTGCACTGCCCTATGGTCTCACCACAGCCCCCAGGGTTTTCACCAAATGTTTGGCGGTGGTGACTGCTCACCTGAGAAGTCTAGGATTCCAGGTGTTTCCTTACCTAGATGACTGGCTCCTAACTGCCGCCTCCAGGCATCTACTCTTAAAAACTCTAGCAGCCACCATCTCTCTAGGCAACTCCTTAGGAATCACCTTCAATTGGACAAAATCCATATTGCTGCCGTCGCAGCGTATTCTGTTTATTGGTGCAGAAATAGACTCAAGGCAGATGCGAGTCTATCTTCCTGCAGAAAGGATAGCAACGCTGCAGTCTCAGGTTCGGGCGTTACTCCTCAGACGTCACGCTCCAGCGAGAATGGTCCTGCAACTGTTGGGTTCCAAGTCAGCCACCATTCTTCTGGTCCTCTTGGCAAGGTTGCATATGAGGATACTCCAGTGGCTCCTCTCAGTCCAGTGGTCTTATCAAGACCTTCCCCTCAGTCACCACATATTGATCACAGAGACGTGCAAACAGGATCTTCGTTGGTGGCTTCTTTCCTCCAACCTGGATCAGGGGCGACCCTTCGTTCCCCCATCCCCCTCAGCCACGTTGACTACGGACGCCTCCCAGACAGGGTGGGGGGGACATTATCTGGACAGGTCGGTCCAAGGCACGTGGCACACCGACGAGAGTCTTCTCCACATCAATATCCTGGAAATGAGGGTGGTGCTTTTAACATTGCAAGCACTGCACGATCACCTCCCCCAGGGTACAATTGCCATTCAGTCCGACAACATGTCGGTAGTCTGGTACTTGAACAAGCAAGGAGGGACCAGGTCTTACCCCCTTTGCAGAGAGGCCATGAAGGTATGGGATTGGGCGATTGCTACCAAACGTTTCTAATGGCAACACACATTCCGGGCAGATCCAATGTGATAGCCGACAGACTGAGCAGGACTATTCTCTCCCCTCACGAGTGGTCCTTGAACGACAGAGTGGTAACACAGATTTTCACGAGATGGGGAGCTCCATGTTGCGATCTTTTCGCAACTCCCCTCAACGCAAAATGCCAGCAGTTCTTCTCTCTCACCCCGGTTCCGGGGAAGATTCCCAAGGATGCTCTAGTCCAAGCTTGGCCCCCCAGTCTGCTATATGCCTTTCCACCGGTTCCCCTTCTCCCCAAGGTGATTCAGAAGGCGATTCGCTTGGGAAGCAAAATGATTCTAATCGCCCCATACTGGCCTCGTCAAGTCTGGTTCCCCTTTCTTCACAAATATGCATTGGAGGGTCCCTGGTTCCTGGACCAAGTTCCGGACCTCTTGACGCATCAGTCAGGACAGCTCCATCAGTCCCTCCATTCATTGAAGCTAGCAGCTTGGCTACTCCTCTTCCGACCATAGTTAGGAGCCATTCTTTCGACCCTGAAGTCATGCATATTTTGTCCTCGGCCCACAAGACTTCTACTAAAAAGATGTATAGCAGTAAATGGAAGAGGTTTGCTATTTGGGCCCAACTCCGAGGATTAGACCCTATGACAGCCTCGGTGTCAGAGGTTCTGAAGTTTTTAACTTCCCTGTTCAACCAGGGTTGTTCGGTGTCTACCATCAAAGTTCAATTGGCGGCTATTTCCAATTTTCACGAGCGTAGAACCACCTTTAATGAGCAACAAGTTGTGCAAAGCTTTTATTAAAGGAGCTTGGCTTCTACGGCCCCCTATATCTCATCCCGCACCACCGTGGGACCTTAACGTAGTGTTAGGTGCATTAACCGCACCTCCCTTTGAGCCGGCAGCAACCTGTGACTTAAAATTTCTTTCTTGGAAGACTGCCCTTCTAGTTGCTATTACATCAGCCAGGCGAGTTTCAGAACTTCAAGCCCTATGTGTCAAACCACCATACCTGGTATTTCACAAGGATAGAGTATCTCTTAGACCAGACCCATCCTTTATACCAAAGGTTTGTTCTAACTTTTGTTTGCAACAATCACTGGAATTACCGTTTTTTTTTCCCTATTACCGTTTTTTTTCCCTAAGTATTCAAACAGAGCTGAGTATACCTTTCACAGCTTAGACGTGCACAGACAATTACGTTTCTATTTGGATAGGACACACCAAGCACGAAAATCAGATCAACTGTTTGTGTCTTTTTCGGATAGTAAATTGGGCAAAGCCGTCAAGAAAGTCACTATTGCCAAGTGGATCAGAGGCTGTATCAGTCATATTTATCGCATTTCAAATAAGGAGCTTACAGTTCCAGTGAAAGCTCATTCTACCAGGGCTATGGCCACTTCGGCAGCCTTTCATTCCAAGCTCTCTATTAGTGACATCTGTGCGGCTGCTACGTGGTCTTCTCTACACACCTTTATTTCTCACTACAAATTGGATGTGGCATCTAGGGGTCGAGCTTCCTTCGGTTCCACGGTTCTCCGGAGCGGTTTCCAGTGAGCCACCCAGGAGTTAGGTGCTAGGGACGCTGTCCCATCTGTAGAGAATGTAGGCGAGATAGGATCACATTACATCTTTTAGTTATGTACTTACCATAACTTTAGATGTATGGGATCCATCTCGCCTACATTCCTAATAACCCACCCTCCTTCCCCCTGCCTTGTAGGCCAGAAGAGACCGGACGATCCGAATTCAACTTTTCCTCTCTTGAAACACCTGGCAATGTTATAACAACAGTCTATGTGTGTGTGCATGTGTGCGGACAAACAAGATCTGGGGAAGCAGTAGTGGTGCATCCTGGGATATGAGGTAACTCAGCCAATAAGAGACTGCGTTCTATTGTATAGCGGCCGAGTCGGAGCCGAGGATCGGCTCCAAACCCATCTGTAGAGAATGTAGGCGAGATGGATCCCATACATCTAAAGTTATGGTAAGTACATAACTAAAAGTTTTAGAGTGATTGACTGGCCCCAAAACGTGTTGGATAGATTAGATAGGAGAACAAGAAGGATGCTTCATGCTCACCAAATGATTTTTAAAAATCAGTGTATACTAAGATTATACATTCCCCATTTTGAAGGAGAGGTGGGCTTCCTTGAAATTGATTACATGAATAGATCTGCAATCGTGGGACTCCACACATATCTGCTGACCTCACAAGACCCAAACATAGTGAAAGTTTAGAAACATGAGGAGAATAATTCTAAGATGACTTCTCTGCTTAACTTAGCAGAAGCATATCGGCATCAAGCAGGAATGGAAATCAAACCAGAAGTAGATAAAAATCAAGCAGCAGCTGAATGTGCCAAAAAAACAAATGAAAGAATATAAGGTGAAGGATCAGATGAGAAGGCAAGAAATGTGGAAAATGCATAAATACAGCTGCAAGTATAGAAAACGTCTGGAAGAACCTCATGTTGATCAGGAATGAACATAGGAATGGTTAAGGAGAGGTGAATTCAAACCAAGAGATGAAAGGTTAGTATTGGCATCCCAAGATAGTGGGTTGTGTACACGCTGGTTTACAAAGTCCATTGAACATGTCAGAGAAACAGATAAATGTAGGTTTTGTAAAACCAATGTGGAAATAGTCACACACCTCTTTGCTGGTTGTGACATACTAATGGCAGAAGGACTGTATACTGAAAGGCATAATAATGTGGCAAGACTGTTGCACTGAGTATTGTGCAAACATTATGGTACTGAAGTGGCTGAAAAACACTGGAAATATGAGCCACAAAGCATCATATAAAATTATGAAGTTTACGTCACATGGGATCACCCATTACCAACATTTCAAAAGATAGATACTAGAAAACCAGATATAGTGGTCCATGAAAAGAAGACAAGAGTAGCATTCATCACTGAAATTGCCATACCCAGTGACTGCAGTATCTTGCATATGGAGAGACACAAAGTCATAAAATGTCAGGATCTTGAGACAGAAACAAGAGCAATGTGAAAGAAAGATACCCAGACAGTTCCAATAGTAGTAGGAGCAACGGGTCTTATAAAAAGAGTCTATAGTCGTATTTAGATAGGTTACCAATACATGTAACCTAGTACAAATTGCAGGAGTCATTACTGGGCACACTGCAGGTGCTGAGAAGAGCACTTTTGGCTGAAATCAATGATTGAAACAATACCAATTTCATGAATTTTAATCGTACTTTGACTTACGAATGGGATCCATTGCCATCATGGTATTAGAAACTAAAAAGATTTGGAGAAATTAAAAGAAGGATCCCCTTTCCCAGAGTCAGTATGAGAAAAATTCAGTGGTACTTAAAGCTGATTTGGATGCAACGTCAGCACCGTCTGACCTTCCCAATTCCTGTGTTGCCTTTTGTGAAGAAAGAACTCCAGTGGTGGATAAACCAGGTACTATGTTGGTATTCCCTTTCTGATTCCTTCTTCCCTCCTGAAAGTCTTAACAGATGTTTCATACCTGGCTTTGGGAGCTTTTTCAGTGGGCACAAAAGTCCAAAGGGGTCTAGTCAAAGCAAGGTAGGTGCAAGAGAATAAATATAAAAGAGATGAAAGCCCTGACATTTGCATTACAGACTTTCCATTACTTCTTGTCCCCAGGAACTTTACAAGCCTTTATAGACAATTCCATAGTCATGCATATCAACAAACAAGGGTTAACAGAGTGCTAACATATTTGCAGGCTAGCCATGTTAGCTGGAGATATTGCTATTCACCACAATATCTTTTTCTAAGGAGCTTGTATTCTATCAAAGATGAGATCAAAGGCACATTTTTTGAGCAGATCCAAAGCAGAGCCTCACAAATAGATGTTGAACCAGTTCTTCAAATTGTCTATCAGTGTGGAACTCCCAAGGCAGACTATCTTACCTCCAATCTGAACAGACAGCACAGGCTGTTCTGCTTTATAGTTCTAAGCAGGAAAGCATGGAAGATGAACATCTTATCAATGTCTTGGAAATGGAAATTCTTATATTCCTTCCCTGCCTTTCCATTCCTTTCATAGGTGATTCCGAAGATTCAGAAGGACAGTCCAAAAATGCTGTAATGACTGCCTTGTAACCCAGATAACATTGGTTCTCCCTTCGTTTTCATCTAGCCAAGGACAATCACCACAAGTTACTTCACAGGATTCTAGTGCATCTAACAACAGAAGGGCTGTCTAATTCATCCAAATTTAAAAACTCTGAAGTTGAGTGATTGGATGGTATGTTTCTAATTTCCGTCAGCTGTCATTCTGAAGAAGTGCTGGAGGTAATAATGGAATCAAGGAAACCTGTAACAAGAAAATAATGTTTTTCCAAACAGAAAAGATTTTCTGCCTGGTGTCACAAAAGAGAACGGTGCCATTGACAACTGAGTAGACCCATTATCCTCCAAACCTTGGGTGAGCTGATCATCTCAGGACTTGTGTACACCTCTGTCAAGGGGCATGTATCAACCATTTTAGCCTGCTTACCCATGTAACACCGTCTTTTTTCATGTTATGAGGTCAGACAGTTCTTAAAATGTGCCCTTCAGTATCAGGCTCCCAAGAAGATCCATTCCTCTTCCTCTTCCTTGGGAATTGAACTCTGTCTTAGAAAATGAGTCCTTCCTCCTGTTTAACATGATTCTTCTGCATCTCTAAAGTTCTTTATTGGGAAGATAGTTCTGTTAGTGGCTCTAACATCTGCTAAAATGGTTTCAGAGTTACAGGTTGTTATGTGCTGCCCTCCCTTTTTGGTCTTTCATGAAGATAGAGTAATCCTTAGGACCAGTCAATGTTTTATGCATAAGGTGGTCACTGAACAGCCTCTGAATCAGTTTGTTTTTCTTCCTACATTTTTCGAATCTCAAAATAAGATGGAAAGAATTCTTCACTTACTAGATGTCCTCAGGCAAGAGCTTTTTAAGAGGCTGTGATTCCAATACCAATTTCGCATGCAAGCATCACACCAACGGTGTGGTTTGCTGCTGCTCATCTCAGAGTATCTTAAACTGAACAGTCATCTTGTGTTATTACATGTATTTTAAACACGTGGACTATAGGCCTTTATGATAACATTGCTGTAACACCAGAGGCTGTTAGCCATGATACAACAATGCGAACACATGCTACATGCAGATGTGCCCTTTCAGAATTATAATAGGATCACAGTAGTGACTGCATTTAATAAACAGTGGCATTAAGTCCTAGAACTTCACCTCATGAAAGTGGAATTTAATTTTTTTTAATTTTAAACCACTAACTCTGTTTTAGTGTATAATATTTACCTTTAATAATAATTACCTGCCAAAGATTAGATGTGTATGTTTACTCTTTCAATGAAAGAATTTTGCCAGATGGAATTACTTTTAGATACTTTAGGTCTTAAAGTTGGTATTCAAGAACAATTATATTATATATGTTTTTCTACTCCTCAAAGACCCTTTTCCCAGAATCAGCAGGGAAGTAGAAAGATGTGATTCTGCAAATTCCAGGGTCCATTCCAAGACTTATGAGGAGATAGTTCTCCCAGAGACAGAGAGGAGAACTCTTACAGAAGATGCCATCCTTGTGTCAGATGTGGCCCACTAAAGTAGGGATGTGTTGTTGTCCTATCTCGCCTTCATTCTTACTAGGATGAGTTTGGATCCAATCCTCAGATCCAACTCAGCTTTTATATATAAACTTGAGGTCTTCACTAACTTGTGGCTAAACCCTATCCAGCATAAATAAGATAGGGTGCTCATTCTACTAGCTCTGGCTAAGTATAATATTTCTACTTTTATCTGTTGCATAAAAGTTGCTTATTTTCATTGTTAATTGTTTAAAATTAATAGCTTTTGGTATTGCTCAGTGTACTTTCTGCCTTTTGTGTTTTTTTCTGCTGTTGGCCGTCATCTTTCGATTAGGCATTGTTTTCCGTATCCTGGCCCTTTCTTTAAAAGTTTACTTAGCCCATTTAAGTTAGAGGGCACTTTCTTGGGTTGTTGTTTCCCGTCTGCTCTTTTTTTCTAGCCAAATAGTAAGTTTGTTTGTATTAGAGAACTCCTATCCCCTTAGCCCGTTTAAATTAGAAGGTTTTCTCCTTTCACTATCCCTTTCTGTCTCCCGGGCATAGCCCATTTAAGTTAGAGGGCTTTGACCTCCCTTCAGTTCTTTAAAAAAAAGAAATAAGTAAATAAAAAAAATATATAGTTTCTCTAACTAGCTATATCCTCTGTTACAATGTCTTCTAAGGAGTCAAAACCATGTGGTTTCAAAAAATGCGAGAAGTGTGGACAAAAAATGTCATTGACTGATAGACACACAATTGGTGTCTATTGTCTAAGAGCTGTCCATCTCCAGGAGTCTTGCTCTGTCTGTCATTCCTTTAGCCATGGAGCACTCCTGGTGACCAAAAGCAAATTAATATTGAAAGGACTGTTAAAAACCCCCTTCTCAGAGGCAATACAAGAAGGTCTGGGTTTACACAAATCTGACAAATCTCCTTCTGCAAAATCTGATAAGTCTGAGAAGAGATCTTCCTCTTCCAATGCTCCATCGGAGTCTTCAAAAAAGATCACAAAAACTTCAACACTGGATCCGAAGTCTATTGGATTAGACAGATCTACAGCCCAGGCACCATCTGTCTCAGTGCTAATGGAATTTGAGATTCGGAGCTGATCGCCAGATTTGGATCTGTTCTCTCTGACCCTAAAGTCACCCATTTTACAGCCTGTCAAGTCTCCAGCCCCCTCAACTCGGTCTTCCAGGAGCTTATCTTACTATGATGTGGATCGAGTGGTACAGAGGCTATTAAGGACACCAGTGCTGGTCAAGTTGTTTTCAGATCCAACCCCGAGGGCTTCAGATCTGATCACATCCTCCTCTTCTGCACTGATTCCTCCTCCACTCTGACCTTGGACTTCAGAGTCGGAATGTCTGGAGCTGATAGTAGTGGAACCTTTGGATCTGAGACCTATTTCAGGGTATTCGGATCCGACCATTGCTCCAACATCCTCGGCTTCATTGAAACTCAAGGAGTCTAGGGGTCGATGCTCTCCGGTCAGGTTCGGGGAAGCGAGTCGGATCCAACAGTTGTTGGATCTGTATATATTTGAAAAAATGTGTGAGCTTGATTTTAGACATATGGATTACTTAAGAAACAACAATAGAAGTAGAAATAATCTTACAAATGAAGAACTAAATTGGATAGAATATCTGAAGGAAACCAGGGTCCTTATCATGAAACCAGATAAGGGTGGAGGTCTGTTTTTTATGGACCAGGTTGATTATGAAAATAAAATTGAAGTAATGTTGTCATCTGAATCTTATGATGAAGTGTCCATAAATGAATACAATCAAGCTAATAATAGGATTAAAATTTATAAAAATGACCTATTTATATCACAGAGAATTGACATGGACTTATACAACTACCTAATTATGCCATCACCAATTGCTCCTGTTATATTTGGTGTGCCAAAAATACACAAGGACCTGAGTAATCCACCTCTAAGACCCATAGTAGATGGCAGGAATAGTGCAACTTATGCTTGCGCAAAGGTAGTTGATGGGATTCTTAAGAAATATGTAAATTCTGAAGTATGTATAAGTAAGGACTCTTGGTCCGTCCTAGAAAAGATTAATGAGATAAATTTCGATGAACATAACAATTTGCTCACAATTGATGTAAAAGACCTCAACACCTCAATACCACAAGAACTGGGTATTGAGTGGGTAATATTGAATTTAAAAGATAAAGGTGTACCTATATCTGAAATAATTCTAGTAGAAGAATTATTAAATATAGTACTAGCACACAACTATATAATGTTTAAATCAACTTCTTTCACCAAAAAAGCGGGGTGGCAATGGGTTCACCCTGTGGGTCAACCTTTGCAAATCTGGTTATGAATTATTGGGAAAGGTACTATATCTTCAGTAAGGAGCATATAAATTCCCAAACTGTATGCTATACTCGATACGTAGATGATATATTTATATTATTTAAGGGAAACCAAAATAAGGCTAAAGATCTTGAAAGTGCTTAAATGAAAGCACCAACTTCCTAGAATTCACATATAATTTTGAAGAGAAACAAATTGCATTTCTTGACATACTTTTGATTAAAAACAATATTGATAAAAAGTACGAAACAAGAATTTATAGAAAACCATTGTACTCCAATACTTTTTTGCATTATTCAAGTGCCCACCCCACGTTTCAAAAAAAGTCAGTAGTGAAGGGACAATTGGTAAGGGCAGCACGGATGATTTCAAGAGAGGATGATTTCAATGAAGAATGCAAAAATTTAAGGGATATGTTTCTCAGAAGGGCATGCCCAAATACCTTCTTAGATAACATCACAGATGAAATTCAAGAGAAGAGAAGTAGAGGTATTTATACACCAATTGTAAGGGGAACTATAGAAGTACAAATTCAAGAAACAACATTAAATACATCTGGAGTCCCTTACTGTGGAAAAACGGACCTTGCTAGAAACAGAATAATTGGGGAAAAAACCTGTTCTTATGAGTTTAGCCTTACGTTGACTTTTAACTCTGATTTTTATTACCTAAAAGGCATTGTATCCAAAAATTGGAACATTCTGAAGGAAAGTAAAGAACTAATAGGGAAAATAGGGGAAGTACCCAAATTTACTGTAAGAAGAGATAGAAATTTTAAAGAACTTTTGGCGGGTATAAATAATAGTAACTATAATACTAATAAAAAGGGCATGCATAATTGTGACTCCTGCTCCTATTGTAAATACATTTTAGTGGGTAATTCCGTAACTATTAATGATCTTGATTTAAGAAGCAAGGGGAAATTTAATTGTAATTCCAAAATGGTCATTTACTTAGCTAAATGCCAGTTTTGCCCATGTTTTTATGTAGGCAAAACCATCCATAGATTAAGAGATAGAATCTATGAATATATTTACAATATAAATAAACTTAAACAAGAAAATGCATTGGCTAAGCATGTGTCGGATACCCCACACATATATTTAAGTTCTGGATTCTGGACCAATTAATACCTAACATAGGAGGGGGACCAATAGAAATAGAATTAGAAAGACAAGAATTGTTATGGCAGATCAGATTATATGCATAGAACTGGCCGGGCCTTAATGACATGTGTTCCATTATGGCTATATTAAAACTTAAAAGCCTTCGTAAGTAGGCTTATATAAGAGGATATAATTACCTGCAGGTACTCTTTATAACATCAATATACATTCAGTGTGTAACATATAGTATGAGATTAAGTTGCTGCTAATAGGAAATATAGAATGCAAATAATTTAAATACTTGTTTTTTAAAAAATGTTTTTTAAAAAATTTTTAAGTTGCCGCTGTTTGCTTCAAATTGCTTTAAATTGCGTTGTCTAGTATTCATTTATATTGGAATAGCTTTAGCAATTTTGAATTAAATTATTATTCACTGTATAATCACTACTTATAAGTTTAATTAAGTTTTATTTGAATTTTAAATAATAGAAAGCTTTAAACATGTATTTGATATATGGGGAATATTGCTTTAATGGTTAATACTGATGTACCAGCTGACTAAGTGTTTTTACTATTTAAATTGTATTATATGACCAGTGTTTTTATCTGATGAAGTTTGTATATCTATCGGACGAAAATCGCTTCATATTACTGGATTTGAATTAAACGGATTATTACTAAGGCTGCTCGTCATATTTTGTGAGTTTTGGAAGTTGTCGGATCTGGGTTTGCCGGGGCATCAGCTTAGGTGGGCTCGGCTCCTACATTGGCCTCGGGCCCGTCGTTCTTGATTCTGGGGATTCCCTTGATCTCTTCAGATCCAGGGACTTCCTCGGATCGGGGGCAGGGGGCTTTTGAGGTGATGAGGAGAGTACTGTCTCCACAGGCAGTTCCGCTGTCATCTCCAGATGTTCTTCCCCAAAAGCACCAGTGTCTGCCTCTTTGTCCTCATTTCCATAGAAACTCAGAGATCCTAGACCTCAGGATGCCCCACAGGGCACCCCCCCCCCATTGTTTTGAAACCTCCCCGGAGTACCCCTATGAGGAGGTCCCTCGGAAGAGACTGTGCAAGAGGAAGCACTTAGACTCCCCAAAGGAGTCCCATCACCTCTGACATGGACCTCAATGAAGCTGAAAGGTTCCCACTGTCACTTCCTGATGATGTCTCCTTTGGAGACATCCTAGAAATACTTAAGCAGAGAGGCGGCTGGAAGTCCACTAAACTTTTGGCAGAGGAGTCCATATGCCTGAAGGCCTTTGGATCTCACCCTTCCTCCACTTGGGTGTCTCCACCTTTAGACAAGCTTATGCACCTAGTTTCGTGGAAGGTGTGGGAGTCTCCAGATTCAGTGGAACCTGTTCCTAGGAGGCCAGATAAGTTTATTACATCCTCAGCAGATAAACCTTTTCTAACTAAAGAAGTCCCAGTAGATGCTATGGTGGTGGCAGCAGCCACCAAGAAGGAACTCTCAGAGACATCTTCTTCTGTTAATCCACCGAACAAGGAGTCTTGTGTGATGGACAGATATGGAAAGCACATTTTTTCTTCAGCGACTTTTGCCCTCAGATCACTGAATTACCTAACCCATTTTACTAGATTGCAGAGAGACCTCCTGAAAGAGTTAGGAGATACTCTGCAAGGTTCAGAAGATGAAGGGGTTTCCTATAAAGTTTCCTCTCATCTCTCTACTTTAAATTCAGTTCTCAACTCCTCCATGAGACTGACCTCTTATGCAGCGGATGGAGCGAGTGGAGCAAGTAGAACAGCGGATTCAGGAATTTCCCTAAGTAGGCATTCTTGGATGCGCTTGTGTGATTTTGTGCAACGCTTTAAATTTTCCTTTGTTAATGCCCCATTTGATGGCTCATCTCTGTTTGGGCCCAAAGTCAAAGACACACTGACCAGTGTAAGCAAAAAGGAAAGACTCTGCCTGCCACAGGAGTCCATTTTTCCTACCTTCCAGACCATATCCCAAAGGTCAGAAGAGAAGTGGAAAAATGTGGTTTCGAAAATCTCAGAGAGCTTTCCAGGACACACGTGGTGAACCTTCCCCCAGGGGCAAAAGAGGGAGGGGGAAGTGGAATGGAAGATGCCATCCACACAGCAGAGGGGGTCTGCAGAATCAGGGTGACAGAGAATCTTTCTTTGGTAAGCCATTTCAGTGCTCCTGAAAGAAGGGCCACCTGTCTATCTCTGGAGGCAGTCGGGGACCGCTTATCTTTGTACCCGGAGGCCTTGCAACAAATAAAAGACAAATGGGTACAAAGCATCATATCCAGAGGTTACTCCATCCCCTTTTCCTTCCTCATTTCAAACATGAAAAAGATCCCAGACGTTCCAACCAGTCAAAGGGAACAGGATATGTTAGAAATTCAAAAGTTGCTAAACAAAAGAGTCATCCAAACAGTCCCCGCAGACCAATTAGGATCCAGAACTTACTCAAGATTCTTTTTAGTTCCATAGAAAACAGGGGGTTGGAGACCAGTTATAGATTTCAACAATCTCAACAATTCAGTAAAAAAGTCCAAGTTCCATATGGTAACACTGCAGTCAATATTCCCTTTTCTGAGACAAGACAATTGGATGTGCTTGATAGACCTCCAAGATGCATACTGACACATAAAGATGGACAGGCAATCCAGGAGACACCTGTGCTTTCAGCTGGGAACCAGGCACTACCAGTTTCGAACTCTGCCCTTTGGTCTCACTACAGCCCCCAGAGTGTTCACCAAATGTATGGCAGTAGTCACGGCTCACTTGAGATGCCTAGGATACCAGGTGTTTTCATACTTAGATGACTGGCTCCTAACCGCCACCACCGAGCATCTACTACGAAAAGCAAGAGACACCACCTTGCAGCTCTGCTCTCAACTAGGAATTACAATAAACTATGAGAAATCTGCCTTGCAGACTTCTCAGCATGTTATATTTATAGGAGCAGAATTGGATTAAAAAACCACGATGGCCAGACTTCCTCCAGAAAGAGTTCAACTCCCACGACGTCAGGTGTTAAGTCTTCTTTTAAAGAAGAAAGCATAAGCAAGAATAGTGCTAAAAGTTTTCGGGACCATGGCAGCAGCAATAACCCTGATCCCTTTAGCATGTCTACACATGAGAGTTCTAAAGTGGTTACTGTTTACTCAGTGGTCGATGCAGGAATTGCTGATGTCCCACATAATAATGATAACAGAAACTTGCAAAAAAAACCTTTGCTGGTGGCTTTACTCCACCCATGCAACGGATGAAGTGAGTGGAACAAGTAGAACAGCTAGGCTGACCATTTGTACTTCCCCAACCATTGGCCACAATGACCACGGACACCTCTTAGATTGGGGGGGAGCATTATCTGAGAAAGATAGTCCAAGGCATCTGGCAGGATCACGAGGCCCATTTGCACATCAATGTCCTACAGATGAAAGTGATGCATTGCAAGCATTCTATGACTGTCTTCTGCTGGGAACTATAGCAATACAGACAGACAACATATCAGTTGTATGGTACATAAACAAACAAGGAGAAACTAGATCTTGCCCCCTTTGTTGAGAGGCCCTGAGAGTATGGCAGTGGGCAACTTCTTCCCAATGTTTTCAAATAGCAATCCAGATGACGGGGAAACCCAACGTGATAGCAGACAGACCCAGCAGAGCGATTCTGTTGCCTCCCGAGTGGTCCCTGAAACAGAAGGTAGTGGAAAACATTTTCCGCAAATGGGGCCAGCCTTGCTACGACCTTTTTGTGACTTCCATGAATGCCAAATGCAGCAGCTACTTTGCCCTTATCCCCCCCTCTGGGGGAATCACCAGGAGATGCATTTGTTCACAATTGGCCCTCGGGTCTCCTCTATGCCATTCCTCCCTTTCCACTAATACCAAAAGTTTTTCAAAAAGCCAGTTGCTTGGGAAGGGACTTGATATTCATCGCTCCATACTGGCCTCATCAAATCTGGTTCTCTTTCCCATGGCCTTATGTTCTGGAGGAGCAATGGATTCTGCACCCAGTTCTGGACCTTCTGACTCTTGTGTCAGGAACACTCCATCCCTCCCTCCGGACCCTCAAATTGACAGCTTGGCTGCTCCGATTCCAACCATAGCCAGGTTTCATAACCTTTCTTCATCAGTAAAACACATTCTAATTTCTTCCCATAAGGCTTCAACAAGAAAGATATATAGAAGTAAGTAGAAAAGATTCTCCATATGGGCTTCTCGTAATCACATCGATTCCTTTACTGCTCCAGTCAATTCCATTCTTGAATTCCTGGCAAAATTATTCAGTGAGGGTGCAGCTGCAGCTACTATTAGGGTTCAAATAGCAGCGATTTCTAGTTTTAATGTTGGTGAATCTAGCCTCAGTGTTATGTCTCATAGGCTATGCAAGATGTTTCTCAAACATACTTTATTACTACGACCACCTGTCAGAGACCCCCCAGCACCATGGGACTTCAATTTCATCCTATCTGGTTTAATTTTTCCCCCTTTTGAGCCAGCATCATCTTGCAACTCAAGTTTTTGACATGGAAAACTGTTCTTTTGATAGCTATTACCTCTGCTAGGAGAGTGTCAGAACTGCAAGCCTTGTCAATAAAGCCCCCTTACTTTCTTTTTCACAGAGACAGAGTTTCCTTATGAGCAAACCCCTCCTTTTTGCCAAAAGTATGTTCACAGTCAAGTTTGAACTAATCATAGAGCTACCAGTCTTTTACCCAAATTACAAGAATAAAGCAGAATACATGTTCCATCAACTGGATGTGCATAGCCAATTACGTTTCTAATTACACAGGGTAAAGAACTTCAGAAAATCTGACCAGCTGTTTATATCTTTTTCAGATTCAAAGAAAGATACTCCATTCTCTAAAGTGACACTTTCAAAATGGCTTTCAGATTGCATAACCTTTATCTATAAATCTCAAAAGAGAGATCCCCAATAGCGTTAAAGCCCACTGTACAAGAGCCATTGCAACCTCTTCCACCTTTCTGGCTAGATTTCCAATTGATACCATTTGTGCTGCAGGAACATGGGCAAGACCACATACCATTATCACTCATTACAAAGTCGATTTAGCCTCCAGGAACAGGGCCTCCTTTGGTTCCACGATTCTGAAGAATATTCTTCCTTGAGCCACCCAAGAAAGATGGTGCTAGGGACGCTGTCTCATCCTGGTAAGAATGAAGGCGAGATAGGACAACAACACATAAAGAAGTTATGTACTCACCATAATGTTCCATGTGTGTTGTCCATCTTTGCCTTCATTCTTACATGTCACCCTCCTTCCCTCAGCCATTTTTACTCCTGGAAGACTGAGGTGGTATAATTGGATATCATTATTCTCTGGCCTTCTTTATTGTTCTCTGAATTATTAAACTGCCCTTTTTTCTTACTGTTATTATAACTGCAAACAAGATCTGGGGAGCTTTCCTGTTGCATGCTGGAATAGGGTTTAGCCACAAGCTAGTGTAAGACCTCGAGCTTGTATATGAAGGCCGAGTCAGATCCGAGGATCGAATCCTAACCCATCCTGGTAAGAATGAAGGCCAAGATGGACAACACACATGGAATGTTATGGTGAGTACATAACTTCTTTTTTCTGGGATATCTCACCAGACCATTCCACTGATGAGGTCCCTCAGTAGGCTATACTCTGAATTTCTGTAGTCTTCTTCCCATTATTCCAATAATTTTCTTCCTTTAGTCCTTTCTTTGGTGATTTTTACTGAGGCCTCGGTATTTTCTTTCTGTACAGTTTTTGATAGTTTGGGTTTCTTCTCTGTGTCCTACCAGTACTCCTGAAAGGTGGCCTGACTTTGCCCTCTGGAGGCAGTTAGGGGGCATTTGTCTGTGCACCAAAAAACCTGGGCTTCCATCACAAAATATTTTTGGTTGCAGAGTATTTATATCCATAGGTTATAGCATACCATTTTCCCAAATCCCTCCCCGCGTGAATGAAAAGGATCCCTGATGTTCCACCCAGTTAGAGGCAGATGGCAGCATTAGAAATAGAAAAGCTGCTCAGAAAAACGGTCTTTCAGGAGGACCCCCAGACCAGACAGGATCTGGACCTTACTCAAGATTCTTCTTAGTGTGAAAGGAGACAGGGGATTTGAGACCCTTCCTGGACCTCAGCTGGTTAAACTGATATGTCAAGTATGCAGAGTTCCGGATGGTCGTGGTTCAGTCCATTTTGCCTGACTGTAAAAATATGATTGGCTGTGCTCAGCCAATCATTGAAGATGTGTAATATCACATCAAAGTGGACAGGCATTCCAGGGATATTTGTGCTTCTGGATGGGAGCCAGTCATTACCAGTTCAGAGCATTGCACTTTGGTCTCACCACAGCTCCCAGGGGGTTAAATGCATGGTGATGGCAGCAGCTCACCTGAGACTGCCAGGATTCAGAGTGTTTCTGTACCTGGACAACTGGATCCTAACTGCCCCATCCAGGCATCTACGTCTACAGGCAAGGGACTGATTTCTCCACTTGTGTCTTCATCTGGGTATCATAGTCAATTATAGCAAGTCTCAGCTAACACCCATGCAAAGTCTGGAGTTAATAGTTGCTTATCTAAACACAGTTACCTCCACAAATTCAGACACTTAGATCCCAGGCCACAAAAGTGATCTCATACATGTCTCTGTCAGCATGTTTAATCTTACAAGCCTTGGGGTCCATGGCAGAAGCTATCACTCTGCTGCCTTTAGCAAGATTTCACATGTGAATTCTGCAGTGGACTCTATCAGTATAGTGGTCTGTACTTCAGCAGCCTTTATCCGCCCCGCCAAGATCACTCAGACTGGCAAAAGTTATCTTCTTTGGTGGCTTCACTATGGCAAAGTTTCTCAAGGCCATCCATTTATTCTTCCCCTAACTGCAGCCATGGTGACCAAGGATGCCTCCCAACTAATGTGGGGGGGGGGTACTACTTGAGAAGGACAGTCCAAGGTATGTGGTTCCCAGAACAGGCAAATACGCATATCAACATCCTGGAAATGAGAGCAGTCCTCCTAGTTTTGCAGGCCTTTCAATACATTCTCCCTTCTGGGACGATTGCTATTCAGATAGACATTAAGTCTGTAGTCTGGTTCATCAGCAGGGAGGAACCAGATCTTACCCACTATATCAAGAAGCAATGAGAGTGTGTTGATGGGTGATCTCTTCCGGCCACTTTCTCATACCATTTCTCAAGTTGCTATTACATCAGCTAGACTAATATCTGATCTCCAGACTCTTATCTTCCAAACCTCCTTACCTGGTTTTTCACAAAGACAGGATTTCTTTATGAGCCAACCCAGCTTTTTTGCCTAAGGTAGCGTCTGAGTCTAATATCAACGAGGTCATTAATTTCCTGTTTTTTTTTCTAAATTTTTCAAGAAAAGGAGGGTACATACTCTATCTTTTGGATGTACATAGACATTGTCAGTTTTATGTCCTTAGAACCAAAGATTTACGAAAGACGGACTGGTTGTTTGTATCCTTCTCGCCTAACAGATTGGGCAAGTCAGCTTCTAGGAACAAAGCTGCTTTTGCCTTCGCCGTACTCAGGAATATCATTCCATGAGGACCACTGAAGCTTCATCTAGCTGAGGACTCTGTCCCATCAGTTGAGGAATAAGTGAAAATGACAACATCAGAAAAAAATTATGTAGTCACCATAACATTATATCTTTGTTGTCTATTTTCATTCATTCTCAACTTCCCACCTTCCTAACCCCCTTTCCTTTGCTCTTGGAGAGGCCTAAGAGTATCACTTTGGGAGCCATTGTACCTTGTTTGAGCTCCAGCTCTTTTTATTATTCTTTGCCTTCTTGAATTCTCTTAAGGTAATGTCCATTCACTCCTATGGGCAGCAAACTCGATCTGAGGTATGTTAGGCTGGCGGGGCATTTTGGGTAAAGGGAGGAGCTCAAGAGTTTGGATCCGAGGATCTGGAAGAAGCAGCTGAGTGGAATCCGAGACCCATCAGTTGAGGAAGAATGAAAATGGACGACACAGATGTAACATTATGGTGAGTGCATAATTTTATTTTACACATTCTTTTACACTAGGGATTCCTGCTGATGGCCTCAGCACGATAACTTCACACTGTTGGGACATCTGACTACTTTTAAGACTGAGCTATAAGTCTCACATCTTTCAATGGCTTTATGCCATTCATCTGGTGAATACCCTGCAAAAAAATGATCCTCCATTTGAATGTCTATAGTTAGTTTGAGTACCCTCACACAGCTGTCCTTCTGCTGTTTACTGCACCCTGTAAGTTATCATCTTCTTAGTAATACGCAGAAGCAGACGGAAACATACTGCAAAATTAAAAGAATAGTCTGTTTGTAAATATGGATCATTAATTTTCTGGTTTACTATTTCACTAAAATGGAAGCCACGGTTCTGCAGCGATAGCGTTGTCGCCTCACAGCAAGAGGTTCTCCCGTTCGATTCTCAGCTGGAGCGCCTTCTGTGTGGAGTCTGCATGTCCTCCCTGCAGTCGAGTGGCGTTCGAAAGACATGCATGAATGGGCGTGCCTTCGTTGAAGGTTGGGCGTCGAGCTGGCACCACGGCACCATAAAAATCTACTGCCAATCATTAGTGGACCGGAGTTCCACTGTGGCTCCCCCTAACCAGGAAAAGACAAAAGAAGAAGAACAACTATTTCACTAAAATGGAGTATATTACCTGACATTTCTTGTTAAGTCTGTGTTATCAAATTATCTCCAGCTGCTTGCTGATAAATTCCAAACTGTGTGTCATTGTGTAATGCATTCCACCCCACCGAAGTTCCAAGCATTCATTAATGCTAAATTGCTGCAAATGTGAGCAGCAGTTTGCCGCAAACAAACAAGGGATGAGTCTGAGTAGCACAAAACATGGAAATGACAGCAAACATATGTGAGGCCCTGGGCCCTTCTTTAGGCCTCTTCCTTCATGGATCAATGAAATGATTACCATGGATTCCTCCTATGCTATTGCCACAGCTACGTCTGTCAGCTTTACTGCCTGAATTCAGTGAACCATAATCTCATTGATACACATTGCATCCTTCTGTTTCTCTCTCTGTAAATACTCTCTAAATTATATATGGGTGATTGGTTGATAGCAATACAGTACTGCATTAACTTGAAAACCCACCACTGAAGTTTCTTCTGTTGCTAACTGTAAATGTCTATAATGCATTGCCAAATGTCATGTTTTTTATGTATTAGAAAACAGCAGTTTAAGTCAGCTGTCAAAAACACAATACAGTTTTTTTCCATTTTAGTAATGGAGTGTCTGCTGCAATAAGTTAAACACATTTGTAAAGTAGTTTACTGTATTGATTTTCTACAAATATGAGAAAAAGATGTCCGTGACATGTTCAGCCAAAGACAGAATAGTTGCTGTAAGACATTCATCTCCTGAAGTAGTATATATACACACACACAGACACAGACATACTCGAAAATGCACCATTTCTCTTGGGTATTTGCAAGCACACACACACACACATTTAATACTGTAGGAAATTGCTAAATAAATATAATTCTGAATAATAAAGTTTTCTTATTGTTCTTTGTACTGTTGTTATATTTTCTTTAATGACTTATTTGACAGATGTCCTGTTTCTATAATAAAGCAGTTCTGGCCTATTAGTCTTAATGTAGTTAAATAAATCACATAAATACGCAGATGATTAAAATGTTGGCATTTACTGTTAATGTCAGGCTTAGGGGGTATAGATATATATGTATATGTGTGAGTGTGTGTATGTGTGTGTGTGTCTATGTATTTGTATATACATGTACATATGCATGTATGTTTCTGTCTTGATTTGGAGGAAGAATTTTGAAAAGAGAAGTTTAAACCTTTTCTAGTCGGAGGTAGTATTCTAAATTTTGAAACACCAGCTAAGCAGAGAGTTAATGACTGATGTACTGTGGAACAGTGTGTACATTGCACTACTTGCAGATTAAAAAAAAGTGTTAATATTTTTATAATTTAGGTTTTACAGAAACAGCTGTATGGTTTAAACATTTCTGTATGAATAATGCAAAAAGTTTGCATTAAAAATTATTTCCTTTTTTTTTTAGTCCTGGACACATGTCCTTTCTTTGCATAGATTTTTTTTCATTCCCTTCCTGGAAGAGTAGTGAAGTCCACTGACATAAAAACATAAAATCAAGGATAAAACCTTGACAGTGTCCCAGGTGACCTTACACTAATTAGCAGATCAGATGCTTAATGAAGCTGGCAGAAGAGGATGAGTCATCCAATGCCACAATCCACCAAGAGGTGGTCCTGCTCCTAGAGGTTGGCTACCAAGATGATTTTTATTTTTTTTAGGCATTTTATATAAATGTGTATGTATATATATATATATATATATATATATATATATATATATATATATATATATATATTAGGCATTGTTAACCAATTAGATGGGCTGATCCTGGACTAGTGGCAGATTAACAACATGATTCGAGCAGCTGCTGGGGCACATGGCCAATGAACAAAATCAGTTTATTTTAAATGTTCTTGTTATAGGTTCATGGGTGTATATTAGGCTAATGACCACTAAGGCTGTTATAAACCTAGCCAAGCATCTCAATTATATTCTGCAAGATTATGTGACTTAGAGGTTATTTTAAGAGGTATATATGTAAGATATAACAAGATTTACAGGCTGCCTCTGTCGACTGGAGACCTAGATGCCAGATGGCGTTGTATTTCCAATTTTCCATCCACTGGTCAAGGTTTCTCTTAAATACAGTTAGTTATGGTTAGATAGTTGGGAGGGGGTGGGTTGTTTGATGGTATTTCCTGGGGGGCAGCTGGAGAGAGAGAGAGAGGGGGTAAAATTGAAGCATAATTTGTCGGCCAGCAGATTTGCTATATCTTCTGACACCTTGTAGATTGCTGCATTTACAACCAGTTCTGCACACTGCTCTGTAATGCTTTTGAGGTTTTGGACATAGTTAAAGAAAGCCTTGTGGTTGTCCTTTGCCTGGGAGGCTATATTTACTTAAAATTTGGCTTAGTAGACTGAATTTGCCCTTGTAATAGTTTGTTAAGATTGATGAGAATGTTTTTATCATATAGCACTTCCTAATCTTAGCTATGATTTTTTTTCTTTTTTGTACAACCTGTTTATGTTTGGATTCCACCAGATTGTTTGTTTTTAGCACTATTTCTGAGCTTATTTCTGGCAAGCACAGATATCTCTATACATTTATTGACATGATTCTGTAGGGTTGTGAGGCTTGAAATGTTGACAGGTTTTTACTTAATAGTAGGAAGTTTGCCATAGAATTTTGTGTCTTTCATCTTTTCCCGGTTAGGGGTCGCCACAGCGGAACTCCGGTCCGCTAATGATTGGCAGTAGAGTTTTACGTGCTGGCTTGCCGGGCCTAACGCACAACCTTCAACGAAGGAGCGCCCATTTACACATGTCGCCACACAGAAGATGCTCTAACTGAGAATCGAACGGATATAGTTCCTAAATGTTATAGGGTAAGCTGGGGTCATAGAATTGAGACATCTTTGTGGTCTGACCTTACTTGAGAGGACACTACACTGGGGGTGGAGGATATAGCATTCTGCTATGTTTGTGAGCATCAGGTCACGTAAGTTTGCCATCCTAATGATGATGTGGACTATTTGGTCCAAGGACTTTGTATTAACAAAGTTCAGGAATCTCTGGGCCTGTAAGTGTGTGGTCATGTAAGCATCCCAGTTTATAGTTTGATGTCACCCATGAATATGGTACTGGGTTGATTGGAGAGGGCCTCCAGTAAGTTCAAGTATGAGTTATAGGTTACTTGTGTCAAAGAGGGTTACCTATAGCTTGTAAGCTATCCCCCCTCCTCCAATATTGTCCCAGTAAAGTTTTTAAGCCCCTGGAGCCATCTTGGCTTACTCACAGCAGCTGCCAATTCCCTTCAGCTCGTAGTGTATCTCATTGTAAGTGTTTAAGCTTTATTTTTTATATTGTAGCTAAGGTCTCTACAAACTCAATTGTTCTATTGTTTTGTTACCGTCAGCATTGCTACTGTTGCAGAACTGGCCTCCTATTTATAAAGGTTGTAGACAAAGTATTACAATGTATCATTTTCCAGTCTGACTTGGAGCTTAGTGTGCTTAGTGCTTAGTGTGCTTAGTGCTGCTAGCACTTACAGATGCTATAGTATCAAACTGGGTTGCTACTCCTCATCACTTTTGTTTAGTACATACTTTTTAGTTAAAATAGATGCTAAGCAGTGTTCTGTGATTCATTTTGAAGGAAAGCAATAAGTTAAATACAGAACACCATATTACGGCTAAAAGTCCTGTTTTGCTGCCAAATCAGAGCAATAGCAATCCTTAGTTGTTTTAACTGCTGTACCATGAGAAATATTATAGCAATGTAGATATGTAAATGTCTGTGTTGCGATATTGTTGTGATAGTTTATTACTGCTATATCTGTGACAGAACTGTCTCTTTAAATTCATGGGCTACCTAAATTATCTGGTATATATCACTAAGAAAGGCATTTTTTTATTTCAAGGGCTTCATATGCGAATGCATAACAGTTGCCTGAGCCTTTTTTACTAAACATTTTGTACCTGTGTAAATAGTGTAACGTGCTGATGTCCTTCAAGGATGCATCTGCAGTCCTAACAAATGGGTTGTCCTGTCGTCAGGCAGCCCTTCGGTTGGCCGGATTCCAAAGTCTGGGTCTGGCCTCGGCTGATGTCGCACTTCACCCGACGTCATAGCTGCAGTTCTTCGGGTATAAAGGTATCAGCCGACGCCATTTTCCTCAGTCTTTCTTGCCGCATGGCGCCCGAAGCAGAAGCTGTTCACAAGTGCCGGTCGGTCAGAACCAGAGATTACTACTACCGAAGACTTCTAAAAAGCTAAGTACCCCGTTGGGGACTCTTTCTTGCCTCAACCGATGTCAGAAAAAGTGAATAACTGTTTAACTTGTGGGAAACAAATACCTCATAAAGATTTCCACTCTTACTGCCTACCTTGTTTAGGCCCAGACCACGACGTAGCAGCTTGTCTAGCCTGTGCTTCTTTCAACCGACGGACGCTTAGACGTCGGTCGGAATTTGCTGAGGAGTTTTTCGCCCGCTTTTGCTTACAATATGCCGTCGGAAACTCCGACTTCGCAATTAACTAAAAAGCGCAAGGAAAAGGACCGACACTCGCGGTCCGCGGTTTCGGCCGAAACCGCGGTTAAGTCAACCGCGAGTGTCTCGGTTTCGGCTGAAACCGAGACCACGGTTCTTCCTTCGGCCGAAAGCTTGCCTCCTACCGAGGCCTCATCCAGCATGGCTGAATCTGCTACTGAAATCCCACCTGCTCTTGCAGGTTCACAGGATTTATCTGATACTATACCTTTAGATATATCTACTCCTGCACGTGGAGCTGCTAGGCCCCCTGCATCCATGTCGATTAAGGCTTTTGCCAGGGATAAAGCAGCAAAATCTACCAAAACTGTACCTGCTAAGACCCCCTCTCACAGGCCTAGCTCTAGTTCTCAAATGCTTAGTCTAGCAGAGGATCTCATTTCTTTGATCCGGGGATCCCAACCTCACCCTGACAGGGCCTCTCACCCACCTCCTGAGAAGAGGCCTAGAGCAGAGCCCCCTGAGCCAGTTTCTTCAGATTACTCCTCTGATGATTCAGATAATACAAACCCTCCAGAGGGCCCTTATTCTCCTTATGAGGACTCTGATGCAGAAGACTCCATTCCTTCTGCCTCTCCGCCTGAGGAATTTTCTTTTGGGGAAACCTTGTATGCTATGAGGGAACAATTTCAATGGCAGGGCCAGGATTTTTCAGACTCTAGGAAAAGGCTTAGGACCTTTTTGCATTTGCCACAGCATAGGCCTTTAGCCATTCCTCCAGTACTTACTGTTGTGGATGATGCATTTAATGATGCTTGTACTGCTCCTGATTCTCTACCTCCGGCCCCTGCTAAGCCCGACAGGTACTACAGGGTTCCGGACACACATTATCATTTGTATAAGGCTCCTTTTGCAGATCCTGAAACTATCTCCCAGGGACCCAAGGCTGTAGCAGCTACCTCTGCCAAAAACCCCCTCCCCTCTGAAAGGGAATCTAGGGCCTTAGAGAGATGGGGTAAAAAAGTTTACACTTCTGCTACTTTTCGGCTAGGGCCTTAAACTGTCAATTCCACATGATTCAGTATCAGGAATTTATGTTAGATCAGTTAACTAAAAAACTGTCCTCGTCTGAACTATTAGACAAAAAATCTGTTCAGGAAATGGTACATAACATTCAGCAGGTCAGTAATCATTCCTTAAAATGCGGCTATGATTCCTTTAGATCAGCTATGACTGGTACAGTAATCAGAAGGCATGCATGGTTAAAAGAGCAGTCCTTACCAGACCATGTTAAATCAAAGCTCCTAGATGCTCCTATGGATAAGCTCAATTTGTTTGGCTCCCCTGCACAGCAGGTGCTGAAGAAGGTGGAAGAGAAAGCAAAATCTGTCCAGACAGTCAAGGATTTCTTACAGGTCCAACCTCCAAGGTTTAGTAGGAACTGGCCTTCCAAGAATTGGTCCTTTCCAGACACCTCCAGAGCTCAGAGAGGCAGGAATAGGCGCCCAAGAGGCAGGGGTCAATCAAGAGGTACCTACAGGGGACGTCAGTGGCAGCCTAACAACCAGCGAAGTACTGCCACAGATCCAGCCACCACCACTTCCAGAGGACAATCACAGTGACTTGGCTCTGAGACCGCCTACCAGGGAACAACTAGAAGCACCCTTAGGCAGAAAGCTAGCCTTATTTTCAGTAAACTGGCATCACATCACAGGAGACAAATGGATTTTACAGACAATAGACCAAGGTTACAGGTTTCACTTCCATACTCTACCAAGGAAGAGAGGAATGCCAAACCTACCTCCAAATCAGAAGACAAAAGCTCTAGAACAAATACACCACTTACTAAGGATGAGAGCTATAGAAAGGGTACCGTCTATGGAACAAGGGCAAGGATTTTACTCCAGACTTTTCCTGGTGCCAAGAAAAGAAAACCAATGGTGACCTATTCTCGACCTGTCCGCTCTAAACACATACCTCATTGTTCCAAAATTCAAAATGTTGACCCTACAGCAGCTTCTTCCCATGCTGGGCAAGGAGTCTTGGCTGGTAACTCTAGATCTCAAGGAGGCATACCTGCACGTCCCCATACGACCAAATTGCAGAAGATACCTCAGATTTCTTGCAGGATCAGAGCATTATCAATTCTCAGCATTGCCCTTTGGCTTATCTACTGCGCCCAGAGTATTCACGAAATGCCTGGCATCAGTAATTGCTCATTGCAGGCTTCAGGGAATTCAAATTTACCCTTACCTGGATGACTGCCTGTTACAAGCGGACAACAAAAACAAATTAGCAGAAGATTTGAAAAAGGTCATTCTTCTACTGCAAGCCCTGGGATACACAGTCAATATACAAAAGTCAAGGCTGATACCATCCCAAAGGATAACTTTCTTGGGTGCAGAGCTGGACACATCAAATCAAATGGCATCCCTCACAGCAGAAAAACAGAAGCACCTTCCTCTCTATTTCATGGCATTAGCAAAGCAGAACCAGCTAACAGCAAGAAAAGTCCTGCAAGCCCTGGGTTACATGGCATCCTGCATAATATTGATTCCACATGCCAGACTACATATGAGAAAGTTACAATGGTACCTAAGGAATTTATGGTCTCAGCACAAGCACAGCCTAGAAACCCAAATTCCAATAATTCCATGCCTGAAGCAAGAATTCCAATGGTGGGCTCAGGCCTGTCAATCGAACAAAGGGCTGCCCTTCCACAGCACTCAACCAAGCCAGACTATCACAACGGATGCCTCAGACCTCGGTTGGGGGGCACACATGCTGGACAAGTGCATACAAGGCTTATGGACTCAAGACCAGCTGAACCTACACATAAATCAAAAGGAGATGCTGGCAGTAAAACTGGCAATTCAGACATTCAGACCATTTCTTCGACAGGGCCAATTGCTGATAAGGACGGACAACACCACAGTTATGTGGTACATCAACAAACAGGGAGGCACACATTCATACCCTCTATGCCGGATGACAATGGACCTCTGGAATGTGGCCCTGAGCCTCAACATACAGTTACAAGCAATATTTGTACCAGGAAAAGAAAACATACTAGCAGACATCCTAAGCAGAACTACCACAGATGCCCACGAATGGATGCTGCATCCAGACATCTTCAAATCCATTACAGGGAAATGGGGACTACCAGAAATAGACTTATTCGCATCCCCACACAACCACCAATTGAAAAAATTCTGCACGAGGGCATACCACCCACTTGCTTGGAAGGTGGACTCCCTATCTTTCAGTTGGAAAAACCTGACAGCATATGCATTCCCACCTCTTCCTTTGATGCACAAGGTGCTATTGAAGATCAAAGAAGACCGTCCAAGGATCATCCTGATAGCTCCAGACTGGCCGAGGCAGCATTGGTACCCACTACTGAGGAGCATGTCTCGGGAACAAATATGGCCTCTGCCCCTAGTTCCCTTACTGTTAACACAGAACAACTTCAAAACCCTGCATCCAAACCTAAAAACACTGCAGCTGGCTGCCTGGAACATTGCATAAGACAAAATAACCCAGATTTATCTCAAAGGGTTAAAGACATTATCTTGGAGGCTCGCAGACCCTCAACAAGGAAAACTTATTCAGCAAAATGGAAAAGATACCTCATTTGGAGTGCAGCAAAAGGAGAAAATGTGTCACTGGTAAACATAGCTAACATCCTGGAATACTTGGCAGAGCTTTTCCACAATGGCCTGTCCTATTCTTCCATTAAGATTCATGCATCAGCTATTTCAGCAGAATACAACATGGACCCTCCAGTCTTCTCACATCCTCTACTCAGGCAGTTTCTGAGAGGAATTAAAAATGTAAAACCACCAAGGAAGCCACCATTGCCCGCATGGGACTTGAACTTTGTGCTAGAAAAGTTGACACTCCCTCCTTTCGAGCCAGCAGCAACAGCAGAATTACAGTACTTATCATGGAAAACTGCTTTCCTGCTTGCAATCACTTCAGCAAGAAGGGTTTCTGAACTACAGGCATTAATGGCAGTACAGCCCTTCCTTATCTTCCATCAAGATAGAGTGTCCATGAGAACTAATCTTGCTTTTATGCCAAAGGTGGTCTCCAGGGTATCTTTAAACCAAGCTATCCACCTGCCTACATTCTTCCCCAACCCACAGAACAGGGGAGAAAGACTATTACATACCTTGGATGTACATAGGCAATTGCGCTACTACCTGGACAGGACCAAGAGCAATAGAAAAACTGACCAGCTACTGGTAGCATATGCAACAGGAATGGAAGGAAAAGCAATTTCCAAACAGACAATCTCTAAGTGGATAGGAAATTGCATTAGATTTTGTTACTCTTACCATGGAAAAGCAACTCCAGAAAACATCAGACCTCACTCCACAAGGGCTACAGCCACTACTACAGCTTTTTTACGAGGAGTGGCTACCAAAGACATTTTAGAGGCTGCTACTTGGAGCTCCGTGCATACATTTGCCAAGCATTATAATCTACCCTTATACTCCAGATCCCGAGCAGGTTTTGCCACTGCTGTTTTGCAAGGGATCTTAACTACACCATAATCTTATTATTCCTCCTCCCCCAGTTTGGCTATGGTATTCTACCCATTTGTTAGGACTGCAGATGCATCCTTGAAGGACATAGTACAGTTTTGTACCTACCATAAATGTAGATGTCCGAGAGGTATGCATCTGCAGTCAGGATTACCCTCCCTCCTTCCCCTCTGTGGTACTCCTAGGGTATTTGCCCATCTTCTAGTTAGCTGGGGGAATCTATTATGGTGTATTTGTTTGTATATATGTATATACATGTTTATTTTTGTTTGCTCTCTTTTATTTGGAAACTTTTACATTTATCCAAATTTAGCCTTCCTAGAGGGCACCTGGCATCTGGGGCAAGAAACACTGAGGAAAATAGCGTCGGCTGATACCTTTATACCCGAAGAACTGCAGCTATGACGTCGGGTGAAGTGTGACATCAGCCGAGGCCAGACCCAGACTTTGGAATCCGGCCGACCGAAGGGCTGCCTGACGACAGGACAACCCATTTGTTAGGACTGCAGATGCATACCTCTCGGACATCTACATTTATGGTAGGTACAAAACTGTACTTTACTCTTAAACCCAATACCCTTCCTGCCTGGGTGATAATTTATTATTTCATTTACTTTTTACAGCACTTCTCTCTCATTCCCCTTTCAGAGACCTTAACATAATAATTGTTTTTGTCTCCATCTTTTCATTTAGTGACCACTGTCCCTGCGAACGGCTTCTCTTTCAGTCCCCCACTTGCTTAATACTTGGCCATTGGCGCATCTACAGTGAAGAAACCAGCCACAAGGACTCAAGGGCTTTAAAAAGAAAATAAGTTAATGTAGGTGTCTAGCTATGTTTCCCTGTTAGCCTGCTACTGTAGAAAGTACCTGGTCTAAAGCAGAACCAACTGGCTCTACCCACGGCTAGGGACAGCAGCTGCACCCCTACCCCCATCTGCTGTAAATACATTCCCCAGTTAACTTTTTCTTTTTGTTATCAGTGAACCAATAAAAAGATCTAGGTGAAAAAAGGTAACCCAATAGATACACTGGAATTGCCCATTTGTAAAATAGAGGCAAAAATGTACTTAAACTGCCACTTTTTGTCAGCTTCAAACTAGGTATCTACCCAGGAAAGGACACAGCTGAAATCAGGTCTATAGATTGTTTTTCCCTACTAGATTCTACTAACTACTAACAATTTGGCTATGTAGACACTTACCCTGCAATCTTTAGCCTAGGGGAGTTCTTAGCCCCCTCCATTCGCTATGCTCACTCCGCGTCCCAACCTGCCCCCTATTCTCCAATAAACAAAATTCCTCCAACTCAATTTAAACCAAAAAGCACAGAGTCCCAAGCGAATATGAGGTTTTCCACCAATTTATTGATCCACTGTCACAAACTAAGATAAAAACCAGTAAAAACAATAATACCAGTAAAGCTCTTTTCGTCCGGATCATATCCGGACTTCTTCAGACCTGGGTCTGAAGAAGTCCAGATATGAGCTGGACGAAAACCGCTTTACTAGTATTATTGTTTTTAACTGTTTTTTAACTTAGTTTGTGATAGTGGATCAATAAATTGGTGGAAAACCTCATATTCACTTTTGCCCCCTATTCTCACCCGCCCCAGTACCTCTACATTTATTCTTAGCCTTAACCCCACCCCTAATTGCATGCAGTTAGGCTACACCACTACTCACCCCCTCCCCCAACATCCAACACAATCATGCTACTACGTAATATAATAACAATCCTAACCTGCGTAGTTCTAGCTCACATTACATCCTACCAAGGCTCCACAATCACATGCCCCAACAACTTCCACTGTACTCTCTCAACACCCTCCCTCAAACATTTACACTGTAACTACAAAACCCCTGCCACCGAAACCATCCTCCCAAAACACACACTCCATTACCAAACACCTAACACACTCAAAAATAAAATATCTCTAAGATGCCATAAGTAATTTACTATGTATTTAAAACATATCCTAAACACCCTCTGTAAACTAGCCCTCACTGGAGACATCCATCCAAATCCTGGTCCTCCCAAATCCAACCCAACCACAACCCAAGTCGAAGCAAACCCCCACAACTCAACTCCTAGCCAACAAGAAAACAACAGACCTACTTATAATGTCCCTAAACATCAGAAGCATATGCAATAAAATCCAAGAACTACACGCCAGCATAAGCATATATTCCCGAGATATTCTCTTCCTAAATGAAACCTGGATCAAACCTCATATAAAAAGTGAGGACGTACACCACCTGAATACAACATCTTTCGCATAGACAGATTGTCCAGAAAATTAGATGGTGTAGCATTGATATTTAAACACCACCTCAATATTCAACTCCTGAAATCATCTGCCCCTCACCACAACAATGAAGAAATCCTTTATGCCAATGTCAAACTAAACCCAAACAAAACAATCAATGTCATAGGATGCTATTTCCCACCAGGGCAAAATATTACACCCCTAGAAAATCTCCTAAGCTGGGCTACTCTATCTCTACCCCAGGAAACCATCATTATCGGTGACTTTAACATCAACTGGCTATCCTGTAATAACAGTCTCCCAACCATTCACCTTACTCTCCATGGGTTCACTCAACTCATTCAATCCCCTACCCAAATCAACAAAAACCCTAACAATCGTACCTTACTTGACTGGATCCTAGTCAACAAAGCCCCTCACTCTTACCTAGCAGGCTGCTTACCTGACAGTCTTATTGACCACTCCCCCACTTTCCTAATTCGGCAGCACACAAACAGTCTGAAGCCCATTATCCACAGGCAAATATGGAACAAGTCCATCTTTAACCCCAACTTCTTCATCTCCTCCCTGCAAAAAATTAACTGGTCACCACTAAAATACCTCAACCTAGATGAGGCTGTCCAATTCTTCAACAGCACCTTCCTCTCCATCCTAAACACCCATGCTCCTGCAAGAAATGCCAAAGTCAGATCCAGGCATGCCCCATGGTTACAAAAGACCACCAGAACCCTAATGAAATCCAGAGATAAGGCCTGGGAGCACTGGCAGCTAACAAAAAATAATTCAGATAGGCAATCATTGTTTGAATTGCGCAATAAAGCCAAAAAGCATATACAATTAGACAAATCCCTCTACTATAAATCCACCCTAAACTCTACCAACCACAACCCTAAGACATTCTGGTCCACTATTAATACTGTCCTCCACCCCGGGAAGGTTGATACCCCCAGCTGTCCATGCTTCCCTCCTCTAGCATTAATGCTGAATCCTTCAACTAAGACTTCAGTGAAACTATAACATCTCTAAAAAAACTACAACAGTCTCCCCATCTCCTAACCCTAAACCCCACACTCCTGTTTTCTTCTTCACCTCAGTACCTACCTCCAACATAAAATGACTGTTGTCAAAACTTAAACCCACCAAACTCGCAGTTGACAACCTCCCCTCTGAATACTTGAAAATTACAGCTGATACACTAGCCTACCCAATTTCAATTCTAATCAGCCATTCCATAACAGAAGGCTATGTTCCCTCGATATGGAAAATATCCCACATCATTCCCGTCCACAAAGGCACCCCTTCCACTGACCTCTCCAATTACCACCCCATTGCTGTCCTGTCCCGTCTCTCCAAGATACTTGAAAAATGTATCAACACACAGGTCTCCAACTACCTCCTTGCTAATAATCTCCTCTCCAAAACCCAACATAGTTTTAGGCCATATCGCATTACTACCTCCACTCTGCTCTCCTTCACCAACACTATACTTCATCACAAAAACAATGGCCTCTTCTCTACTGCCATATTTCTAAATCTCTCAAAGGCCTTTGACATGGTATCTCATGAGCTACCACTCTCTACTCTCCCCAACCTCTCCTTCTCACAATCAGCCTTCTACTGATTCCACAGCTAGCTACACAGATGCCAGCAATCAGTAATCTGGGACAGTAACATATCACCTCGCCTCCCAGTTACTCTCGGAGTTCCCCAAGGGTCTATCCTTGGCCCTCTGCTATTCTCACTTTTCACTAACAACCTACATACTGCCACCACACAAGCATCTCTTATACAGTACGCAGATGACTCTACTCTCATCTGCTCTGCCCCCACTCTACCAGAACTACAACAAATCACACAGGAATCATTCTCTTCTGCAGAAAGCTGGCTGTCCAATGCTCAGCTCCTACTCAATCCAAGTAAGACAAAACTTCTCTTGTTCCAACCTTCCAAAGCCACCCAAAACACCCCCCACTTCAACATTCTTGCCAAAGACAATATCATCATCTCTCCATAAGTACACACAAAATTACTCAGTGTGGAAATAGACAACAAACTTAGATTTGACACCCACATATCTCTCACAATAAAAAAAGTTCACAAGAAACGTGATGCATTATATCGAAGCTGCCAATTCCTAACCAAAGCGGCTAGAATCTCCATAGACAATTCCCAGCTAATCTCCACCATACTCTATGCATCCCCCATACTTACCAACCTTAAACAGACAGACCTACACAAGCTGAATGCTTGTTACAACAAAATTGCTAAATTTGCCACTGGAACCTCCTACCGCAGCCATCACTGTATTTCCCTTAAAGAACTAAACTGGCTAGAACTCCCACAACTCTTTCACTTTAATCAATTCACCCTCGCTCATAAACTTATTAACCACCCCCTTAACAGCCCTTCCCTTCAAACCCTTCTCCAACCCTGTCACCCCACTAGGTCCCTAAGATCAAGCAACAAAAATCAACTCACTGTTGTCAAACCCAAAAACTCAACAGAAGAAGCCGTATTTTCATGTACCATATCTAAACTTTGGAACAATCTACCCTCTATAACTACTCTAACTTCCAACAGTCTTTTCAAGACTGTGCTCAAATTCCACTTAAATTTGCACTGTCTTTTTCCTTGTTCTAATCCAGACTAACACCCCCACCTAGACTCTTAACCCAACTATACTACCGCCGCTGCTAACCACAGTCAGAAATAGCTAGTTGTCTTTACATACTTTAACATCTTGTCTGACAACTTTGTTAGTAATATTATAAATGACAAGACACTATCTTAGCTTGCAACATTTACTGTATATACTGTTGATAATCAATATCTTGTTATTGTATTAAAGCCAACAACCTGTAATGTTGTTTACTATTGCTGCAACTATGTATCTCTATTTATCATGTACATGATGTGGAGCTTTTCTCCCTGGGCATCTGCTGAAAAAGAACCTGCGTCCAGTCAGAATTTCCCAGTAAACAAATATAAATAAATAAAATAAATAAATAAATGTTGGACTTTGCATATGGAAATCTGAACATGGAGAAGCTCAAGTGTGTCATCCTGTTTGACTAGTCTTGAGGTGAGATTGTTGTTGATATAGATTGAGGCATCTCCACCTGTGGTCCCTGCCTCTGCAGTTGCTGGTCAGAATGTGTAGAAGTTGATGTAACCCTGCATTACCAGGGTGCTGTCTATGACTTTAAACTATGTCTCACTAATTGTGCAGATGTCCACATTCTCCTGGCTGAGGAGAGCCTGCAAGGAATGGAGTTTCTTGTTTAGGTTCCAAACACTGTGCAGTAACACCTGTAGATTCCATTGGGTTGGTCTTGCTACACTGGAAGGTCTGTCAGTTTGAAATTAACTAAAAATAGGCACTGTGGGAAGGAGAATGTTTTAGCCAACATTCAAAAGCCTAGAGGGGACAAAGCAATATGGTCTGTTGACCATATCCTTCCGTGCTGACAAATATTGTACCCTCATCGAATGACACCAGACATTAAGCCAATTATTGAAGTCAGTTATCTTTTGTTCGTATTGTGACATCTTTTTTGAAGGTGGAATGCTGCTCAGTGCTAGACTAGCCTGGGACACATAGTCTTAGAACTCCACATTGTCTCTCTCTTTGTGTCTTCCAGGGAGGTATGGATCAGGTCCTTTAAGTCCACATGGACTGTGACTGAGTCATCTGGTATTTCTGATCTAATGACTTGTGTGCATGGGTGATTTGGCAGATCCTGCTCTCTGATAGACAACTGACCATGGTTTTCTTCTTATTCAGCCTGGTGAGCGGGACATCTGTGTCTCTCACAATGTAGTCTCCCATGGTTAAAATATTGGTAAGTGTGCTAATTTGCCTTATAGGCTTTGTAGTTTGGACTGCAAAGGGTGTGGCTATATGTGTTATGTTGGGTGTTGTTTTGGTGGAGTGCTTTTGGGGTTGTTGAGGATTCTTTTTTGTGGGCAAATGTCTAAGAGGTTTTTGGGATTTAGGGAGGTTGCTTTTAAGTGCCTCAGCATATGTTGGTCTATGTGGTGAGTCAGTATTATGTGTAGTGGATGTAATCACACCTCTTGACCTCTTAGTGCTAGAAATCTAGACAAAGCCTAAAACGGTTGGGGAACAAAGGGCCAAAAATAGGTACAGATTTTAAATACTGCTCTTATAAATGGAGAAAGTTGTAGAATCATAGGTTTTGAGTTAGCAGGCATTTTCTGAAGGATAAGAAGTTTGCATATCAAATGTATGTCATTGTTTAGTGGCCTCCATTCTCCGTGATTTTCCAGAAAACATAAATTTTATGAGGAACAAACCAAAAGTAGGAGACAAAAATCTGGACATTCTGCAAAACTCTGGACAATTGACAGGTATGGGTGTAATGCTTATGTTACTGACAACCAGATTGCTATTTTGAGTGTTTTTGTGTGTGTATAATTATATATTTCATAAACCGCATCTGTTTCTCTGGTTGTAAGTGAACACAAGACAATTACTACCCTGTCTCAGGATGCCCATATCTGCCATGCTGCTGGCTGAGAAATCGGGAAAATGCCTATCTGTGGTGTCAGTTTTTTGGGGGTGAACTACAAAGTTGTGGTACAGCAGGTTAACTTTGGTGCTGTGAAGATAGAAACTATAACTAGGCTATGTATGACTGAAGTCGTGGACTGAGTCCAAACAGTTGCTCTTCATTAAACTGAGTTTTGAATAAAGTTACAGGGGAAGTTCTATAGTTTATTTATTTATTTATTTATTTATTTTACATTTGTTGACCGGGCTAGTCCAGCTGGATCAATGTCCATTTTCAGTGGAGGCCCGGGGAGAAAAGCTCCACAGATTAAAGCAAGGTTATAGAAAAATAAACATGTACAATAAACACTTATGACACAGGCAATGAGCAAAAATGCAAAGATATTAGTCCAGGTCAGGTAATACAAATCTAAGAAAAAAAAACAAATAGTACCAACTACGTAATAAGAAAGGCATTAACTACTTTCAGTACAAATATGGGAGGATGGGAGTATTACGTAGTTCAAAATGTATATACAAACTTGTAAAAACATTGTTTGTACCCTTTTTTTTTTTTTTTCATATATGAGATCAGTAGTAGCAGTAGAGTCATTAAGTCATTTGTGATCAGTGTTGAATAAGGAAATATAATAGTAGAAAGATGAAGGTAGGTTAGTCAGGACTGGTACAAGAGCAGAGCCAGAAGTTGTTCAGATGTAAAAGAAGTTGTTTTTTAAAAAGAGGAAGAGTGGCTAGAGAGGAGATGTGTGAGGGGAGGTTATTCCATATTTTGCCTACTGAGCTGGAGAAAAGGCAGTTACCTGCAGAATTTGTAATTCTAGTAGTGTTAACTTGTAGCTTTTCGGCAGAGCGTAGTTGTTTCAGGTTATTATAGGGAGACAAGAGGTTGCTAAGAGCTGGTGTTTTTGATGGTTGATATAGAATGTTATGTGCTATTAAGAGTTGTTGCTAGATAAGCTTGTTAGGAAGTTCCAACCAGTGTAATTGTTTTAATTTAGACAGTGGTGAGTTCTATACTGGGATGCTGTGGCAAATCGAGCTATATTGTGGTAAGATGTAGTCAGTTTCGTAAGGTTACCTTTAGATAGATTAGTGTAAATAGAGGAAGCATACAGTAGGGTAGAGATAAGATGTGATTGTGCTAAGGTGGTCCGTGCTTCGGGTGTAAGGAAGGGTTTGATTCTGTACAGTGAACCAATCTTTTTATTAACTGCTTTTATAGTGTTATTGATGTGATAATCATAGTTAAGATTATTATCAATAGTAACACCAAGCAGTTTTGTAGTAGAGTCGGGGGAAATGTGGGAATTATCACTTGCAGTAATAGTGAAGTTTAGTTGAGAAGATTTGTGGGTAGGTGAAAATAGTAATAGTTTAGTTTTCTTGGGGTTGAGGAGAAGACATCTTTTTGAGAACCACTGTTCAACGGTTGAAAAGGTAGATTGTGTAAGAGACTGGAGTTCGATTTGAGAGTAAGCTGTACAAATTATGGTAGAATCATCTGCATATTGTATACAGGTAGTGTTTTGGATAGATGATTGGAGATCATTAATAAAGATAGAGAATAAAAGTGGGCCTAGTATAGATCCTTGAGGTACTCCTAAAGAGATAGGTAGTAGAGCAGATAGAGAATTTTTCCAGAGTACTGCTAGTTGTCGGTTTTCAAGATAGGATGAGAACCAGGTTAAGGAAGAGTAATCCAAGGCAAGGGATTTAAGTATGTGTAGAAGAAGTGTATGGTTTACCATATCGAAGGCTTTTGACAGGTCTAGGAAAAGAGAAGAGGTTAGTTTGTTGTTGTTATGGCTACAGTTGATGGTGTTGGTAAAAGAAAGTAGTGCAGTGGTAGTACTATGTGAAGGTCTGAATCCATGTTGAGTGTTAGCTAGTAGGTTGTTATGGAGGAGATGGTTAAGTAGTTGTTTGTGTATACATTTTTCCATGATTTTAGCTAGGGGAGATAATAGTGCTATAGGGCGAAAGTTAGAAAGTTTAGTAGATTTACCTCCTTTGTGTAAGGGTATGATGTATGATATCTTCCAGATTGCTGGAAAAGTACTTTCTTTTATGGATCGGTTTATTAGGATAGAAACAGGGTAGGCAATAGCTTTAGCTGCTACTTGCAGGAATTCAGCAGGAAGCTTATCTGCTGAGGGGGTAGTGGGTTTAAGTTTTTGGAAAAGAGATTGTATATAGGAGGTGGATATGGGTTGTAGTTGAAGGGGAGGAAGAGAGTCATCGAAGCTACTTAAGAGCAGTTGAGAAGTATCAGGAGATAAGTGGTTAGCTAGACTTTGTATGGAAGTAGTAAAGGAAGTATTGAAGTTATTGGCTATTAAAGAGGGATCATCAGGGTCTGAGTCCTGTGGGTTGAGTGTAACTACTTTGCCTTACTTTGCCTGGGGTAAGTAGATTATTGATAGTAGACCAGAACTTTTTTGGTTCTTTTTTGGTGGATTGCTGAAGTTCTAAGTAATAATTCTTTTTATCTGAAAGGATGGCTTTTTTGGTACTGTTTCTGAGCTCTCTAAAGGTTTGATGATCTGTTGGGTTTCTAGAGGAACGCCATTTTTTCCAAGATTTATTTCTGAGTATAATTTTTTGCTTAGTATTAGAGGTTAGCCAGGGTGCTGTTTTAGTCTTTGTTCTAATGGTGCGACTTGGGGCATGTTGATTTAGGATTGCAAGGAATGCTGAATTGAAGTGTTCAACAGCCTTGTTAAGTGTGAGGTGTTTTAGAGGGGTCCAGTTGTATTGTGAAAGTTCTGTTTGAAACTGTTCGGGATTAAATTGTTTTTTTGAGTATAGTGTTCTGTGAGTGGTAGGTAAGTTCAGGTTAGTTTTAGCTCTAATGACGTAGGTGAGGGAGTGATCGCTAAGGTCATCTGGAAGGATACCAGTTTGGTAGGTTTGCAGGGGGGAGTTAGTAAGGATCCAGTCTAAGGTGGTTTCTTTTTTGCTTTTTTTATTGATTCTAGTGGGACTATTAATGAGTTGTTTGAAACCATACAGGTTTATATGGGAAGTAGGGTTAACGTTGTTACATGATTTCCAATCAATGTTAAAGTCCCCAAGGAATAGTGTTTCTTGAGGGAGTTTATTAGAGAGTTGTTCAAGAATTTGTTCTAAGGTGGGGATGTTATTTCCAGGGGGGAGATATGCACAGATGACGTTTATTGCTTTAGTTGTGTTGGAGCAGATTATTTCAGCATTGTTGTTTTGGGTAAGGGTAAGGTCAAGAAGAGTAAGCTTTAGGTTTGTTTTATATATAATAGCTACTCCCCCACCCTTCCTGGAGGTGCGATCAAGTCTAACAATGTTATAACCAGGTGGGGTAATTTCAATGTCTTTAATTGAAGGCTTTAGCCAAGTTTCTGATAAGCATAAAATATCAAAGTTGTGTGTTTCTAGTAGGGCATGGAGTTGACTAATTTTGTTACAGATGCTACGTATATTGAGATGGCCCAAGGATAGTAGGTTAGAGGGTGTAGAGGATGAGAGAGAGAAGAGTTTGGTATGGTTTTTATGTGTTATGGTTGTAATATCTTGTCAGCCCGGGTTGGGGTGTATGTCACCATCTTGTAGTAGATGGAGTAGTGTAAAATATTTTTCAAGTCTAAGTTTTTGGAAAGCGTCAAATATTTTCTTTGTTTTTTTATTTTTTAGTAGTTTGCAGTGTAGTAGCCTGTGGTATTTGGCAAGAAGGTAGATGGATTGTGAGGAGGTATGTAAGAAGGATGGGGATAGGGATGTTGCAGGTGTACGTGTTTCGAGGGAAGTGAGAGAGAGACAGTTAGGGAGTATTCATAGGAGGTTAGGAAGTAAGTAGTAATAAGAGAGGACAATAGTAAAAAGGAGATAGGTATTTTCAGTTGTGACTGGAGGATAGTTGTAGTCATGATAATGTAGTTGTAGGTTTGCTTAGAAGATGGATGTAGTTTAATGGTGTGTTGTAAGGTGAGAGTACTTTGGGAGGGTAGGGCAAGTGGTAAGGGCTGTGATGTTTTATATAGGGAAAATTTAGTTTCTAAGTTGCCTGTATCTATACAAGTCACTGCTAGACGCCACTGCGAGACAAACAGCATAATTTATAGATTCAAAGAAAAGTGACTAAACCAACTAAACAGCCTTCTGGCCAATGAAATCTGATCTAATTTTAGTTAGCTTATGTGCTGAACATAATAATAGTTAAGGGAACATTAATTTATTTTTAGTTTTGTCATAAAAGAGTGGTTGCATTGTCTACCATTTGTGCATGCACAGCACACCACAGGGGTCTTTATTTATTTTTGATAAGTAAATAAATGTTTCTTTATTTAAAAAAAATAAGTATCTCACAGCAATCATGTGTAAATCACTGCAGCTTTCTGTTTGTTGTCTTTCCATGATTCATTGGGAAAGAAGTGAGCAGAAAGTCTACAAATATCAAAAAGTACAGTGCAGAGTTGCATACTGCTGGCTTGAAGGTGTAGCAGCTGGCTGTGCCATTGCAGTAATGCAAGGTAAGTGTATACATGTTTTTATATTTCAAGTCAGCAGCCAGATATTGGCTGTATATAAAAGTAACTTGTTTTAGCAATTTAAAATCTGACTTTACTGACTGGTGTGCATCTCTGTAAAGTAAATTGGAACATTAACTCTTTGACTGCTGTATGCTTGAAACAAAGTTGAAACTATCCCTGATATTGTTCCTAAGGTAATGCCATGTTTTTATTCAATTGCTCATAAAATCGGTGATTTTCTAACATTTCATTGTGAACTGTAGTCCCTAAATATGGGTGAAGAGGCTGGGTCTGGATGAAAGCAGCTTACCCTCTTGCCATTTGCTCCATTTAAATTTTAGCTTTGCAGGAATAGTGTGTGTTTGTATGAAATAAGTTGAAATATATTTTCTTGCTACTGTTTGAGTGAGAAAAAGCTGAAACTGCCCATGATTTCACGGACTGTCACTGACTCTGTTATTGAGGATTACAGTCATTAAATGGGAGGGGGTTCTGTCTGTGGAAGAAATAAACAGTACCCTTTTCTCCATTGTCCATTCTGAAGTCTTTCTTTACAGAGCTGTTATACACTTGTATGCAGTAAGTTGGAACATTTATTCTCTAGCTACTATTTGTGTGAAGCTAAGCTAAAGCTGTCCTTGGTTTCACACAATGTTCCTGACTTTGCCTCATATGTTTGGTCCATACCGGATAAATCTTTTTTTTTTTCCTGGTGAAAACATTTAGAATTTCAGTCACTACATTGGGGGGGGGGGGGGGGCTAGATATTGATAAAAGCAACTTAATCTGTTGTTTAGCCAGTTTAAAGTTTGGCTTTACAAGACCAGTCAGGATTTCTATGAAAAAAGTTAAAATATTTATTCACTAGTATTGTTTGTGAGAAACAAAGTTCAAAGTGTCCCTGAATTCACAGAATGTCACTGACTTTCTGTCATATTTTTGGTCTTCTCTCATAAAATTATTGTTTTTCTTTTCTTGCAAATTACTAAGGATTGCACTAAGTAAATAATGACAGACATTTGGCGTTTCAAACTTTGTCATTCAGAAAATGAATGCTGAAGCAAATATATTGTTCTAGGAACTTTTTAACTATATAACAGCAATATTTAAATTCAGTCCCTCACAGTCCATTGTCCCTCTTTGTTTGGCTTTATTCACAATTCTTGTGCTAAGAAGTTGAGAGGTAATCACAACTGAGGTGCTCAACGAAGTGCCTATGACTGCTTAATGGAAGTGGAGGCAATTTGTAGATGACTCTAACTTATCTTCTGGTCATTTGCTTAGGTTACTTGGCTGGTACTGCATGGCTTATGTACATTAATGTGAAGTTCATTGGGATATTTGTGGTACTGTTTATTTGAAACAAATTTGAAACTGCATAAATGTTAGCAGTCCCTGGTTTTACAGAATTCCCTTGATTTTGACTAATTTTTGTCTGTTCCTCTTAAAAAAACTGAAGTTTCTGGCAAATCATTGAGAACTCAAGTTATTAAATAATGACAGATGTTTAGACTTCATATCCTTCAAGAAAACGCATGCTAATGCCAAATATGTTATTCTTGCAACTTTCTACTTACTTTATGGGTATGTAAGAGCTTTATTTAAAATCTGTCTCTAATTCTGGGCATTTACTTCTCATTATTTTGCCTCTGGATTTTTGTATTAAGAGATAGAGAAGTAGTTTTTTTTTTTTTTTTTACAATTAGATGAGGTGTCCAAGGCAAAGTGAATAAAACTGCTGTTGTTGGGGCTGTCAAGTAAATTGCCTTCTTATTAGCTCAGTTTAAATAGTTTGGCTTTGCAAGACTGGTGTACATTTGCATGGAACTAAGGAAAATCAAATATTTCAGATACTGTGTATTGAATGATCTATGTTTTTATGAGCACACAATATTATTACTCTTGTTCTGTAAGGGTAGGGCAAAAACACCTCTGACATGGTGGGGGAAGTACACGCTGATGAAAACTGAAGCTTTGACACACTCACTGGATACCGTTTTCCTAGTTTTTAGCCTCTTCTTGCCCTGTCGGTTCCATAGATTTCCCTGATTCTTGACTGCGTTTCATCAGGATGGTAGCATGTGGTACTCTTGCAATGTAGGCATTTGACTGTGGCAGCCCTAGAGTGTGGAATCCACATGTTATTACTCCATCCTTAACATACCATGCAATACTAAAAGCCTACCTTGAGTAAAAGGACAGTCAGTAACATACGCACAAGAGAACCTTTAAACTAGGTAGGACAGAAGGGTATAAGAAAACTGGGGTAAATAATTTGCCAAATTTGAGGACCATTTTCCTCTTGTACACATGCATTTCAGGAGTCTTTACTTTTTACGATCAAGATAGCCTTTTTCTATGGAGAAAGGATTGGACTACATATTTGTTTTCACCATGCCTGCAGGTGTCTTAAAGCAAATTGCAATGATATTAGTAATACTGAATTACAAACCAGAAATGATTTGCATTACTTGTTTGCATGAATGTACCAGAACAACTAGAAAACAAGTGGAGAAAGTCATAGATTCTCATCATTAGATCACTGTTGCAGTAGCATAAAGCTATACGTGATGCATCCTACCAAGGATATTGGATGTCTGGCCATTGTACTCAAGCTTTTGGACACCTTCCTTGCATATTGTATGTCTGTTTAAGCACATTAGCATGCTGATGTAAAAAGGATGTATAGCCACTAAAATTCAGAAATCTCTTGCCATTGGCACATTTTGTCAGATGTCTTTTGTTAGTGGCTGTGGTATTTGCAGTTATCTTGCAATTAGAATTTTTGGACCAGATAAGTACCTCATTGGGGACCTTCCTTTATTTATTTCTGTGAAAAGTATTATTTGCTTGTATTTTATGTCAGTCAGGAAGGGGAACTGGATGTGTAGAAACCAGGTACCTCATAAGAACACCCAGACCTCCTGTGTTTTTTTGCCTGGGAGAAGAGCCACAGCATTTAGTCTTGTGACATCTGCTTATTTTTCATGCCAAAAACATACATTGTAGGTTCGACAGCCTAAAACATTTTCTTGAAAAGTGTCATCTAAAGGTCTTGGCACAAGCGACCATGGCTTCTCAATCCTCTCCCATGGATACCTCCCTTCAGTTAAAGAAAAAGAGAAAATTTCAAAAGAACCTTTGGAGGATACTCTTTCGTACACCTCTTTGCAACAGTATGGGTCAGAAAGTTTCACTGTGTTGGTTTCAGAACTCTCAGACCATCAATCTGATCTACCTGGTCACTCTGACGAAGCATCACAGGAAGCCTCTAAGGCCCCTGATATCCACATATTCAGTCAGACAAGACTTCAGTCATCCTTAGCCCAAAAGGGAGAACCCTGTTTAGGTCTTACTGAGGGAAAGGGCGGAGTACATAAAATCATGATAATAGAGGAAGTAATTGGGTCATTAGTGGAGGTCCAGATGTCTGATTCCTCATAGACTGTAAGATTAGGAACCTCAAAGAAAAAGTCCCAAAACATTTCTCCCTCTAGTTCAACCCAGTCAGGCACAACAGATGCCTCGGATTTTGACCAGGGGGTGGGGGAGCAGTTTCTCCAGGAGTCAAAGTTCAGGGAATGTGGTAGCCTCATTTCAGGCACAAGCACATAAATCTCAAAGGAACGATGTATTTGTTAAAGGCTATCAAAAGACTGACTCAGCTGTGGAAACCAGAACCTTTGTTAGTCATAAAGGAGAACGCCATGGTATATAAACAAACAAGGGAACCAGGTCCTACCCCCTATGCAGACCAACTGTGATTGCCTGGGAGTTGGCAGCTCAGCACATTTTCTGCCTTCAGGCAATCTACATTCCATCAGAGCAGAACACAATTATATATTGCTGACAAGCTCCAGGACACACCCTCACAAGTGGATGTTACACTTAGGGATATTCTAGGAGATTGTCAACCAGTGGGGAATTTCCCATGTAGATCTATTTGCCTTCATTCACAGCAGACATTTAACAACAGTTAGGTGTGGGACTCCTTGCAAACAGGTCTGGAAAACAGATGCCTTCTCTTTCCAATGATCAGGAATGTTTGTGTATGCTCCCTCCCTCTGTATTATAAACCAGCTTGTTTACCAGATGGGTTGGCTGAGGTAAATGTGATGGAACAGGCTGAGGCAGACTCTTCTATCTTGTGTAGAACAGCAGCTATCTAGTAATGTAGCACTGTTACACAGCAGGGTGTAAGAACAAAACAACCACAGTGTTAAATTGTTGGCTATTGGGATAGTACTGCAGCTGGAGTCATCATTGCATATATAAAGGACTGCATGCAGCTGCTGGCATATTAACTGCACATATGGAGGAATGTATACAGTTGCTGGTTTATTAACAGTATGTATGGAGGAATGAATGTAGCTGCTGGCATATGAACTGTGCATATGGGGGAATGCATGCAGCTGCTGGTTTATTAATAGCATGTATGGAGGAGCTGGTGGCTTACTAGGCGAGTGTGATTGCAGTTCTCATCAATGTATATTAAAGGAGTAATGCACACAGCTGCTGCTTTACTGGGGGAGTGTGATAGTCCCAGCAGTACAGGTGTGGAGGAATGCATGCAGCTGATGGCATACTGAGGGAGTGTGATTGCAAGTCTCAGCAGTGTATATTTAAGCAGGAATGCATGCAGCAGCTGATGTATTGGGGGAGTGCGGTAGTTGGTCCAAGCAGTGCAGGTGTGGAGGAATGCATGCAGCTGATGGTGTACTCAGGGGAGCATAGCAGGTGCCTTCTATCAGTGCATATATGAAAGAATATCTGCTGGTTCAATGGGGGTTGAGGCATGCAGCTTCCCTGACTAGTAAACATGCTGTAGAATTTGTGCAGCTTCTTCTTTTGTGAGAGAAGCAGCTACACTTAGCAGTACAGTTGTGGGCGGATCTTCTCCGAGGGAATAACCTCCAACATCCCCTGTATACTGATAGAGTCATGCAGCACACTTAGTGCCTCATATGAGGAAGTAGAGTGACTTTGGAGACACTGAACATGATAGGATAAAGAGAGCAGAAGCTACATGTTAGAGGCTTACAGTGAGAACGTGAAGAGGAGTAAACAAATTAATGTAAAATGATGCAACAGGGCAGACTCTGTCAGTTGACAGAGATTAGAGGGAGGGAAGGAACTGAAAAATATATAAAAATAAACGTTAATTAAGTGAAAATGATGAAGGTGAAAGAAAATAACAGCAGGGAATGTATATGACTTTCAAAATGTAATGATTTATGGTGGACTTATGGGAAGACTGTTTCAATGAGAGAGTGGTGGAGATCTGGATCACTTTGTCAGAAGCACTGGTTCATTGAAAGCCAATGGGGTCATTTACCGACATGTCGGATAGATGAAGGAAAAGAAGGGAAAAGAACAGTAGTGGGGCAACCGGATAGCAGATTACTACATTATACACTTGAGAACGAGAGATCTTTGTCCTTCATTTTCTTCACTTTTTTTATTTAGCTGCAATCTGCTTGTGACACTGAAAACAGTGTTGTATTAATGTTGAATGTTTATGCTTAACTTGCTTTTCCAGTCTTCATCATGTTGGGAAATCTGGCAGTAGAGGTGCATGCATATTTTTCTTTCTTTTTTTTATTTTTTATGTTGGATTACGATATTCAGTTTTAGACAGCATCATTCATCTATGTAATTTAAAGGTGTGTGTAGGGTTGCTAATCTGGGACAAGAGTGGGGAATTTCCTTGTTTTGGAATATATATATACATGTCTCTGCTTGCTTCACATCAGAGTTGACTACATGAGTCCCATTTCATTCTTCTCAACAGTCTGTTACATGGTATTTGTTTACCACACTCTGACTACCCATTTGTTACGCTTGTTCGTTGTTATTTGTTAATTTGTTGATAAGAAATGTGTTATTTGTTTGTTGATTCAGTCTGTAAAGAGCATGGCTTATTATTGTCAGCCTAAGGGAAGACCTCCTCCCTCCTTTTGTGACCATATCCTACAATGAGGGGTCCTGTTTCTGCACCCCCCCCCCCGCTGCTTTTCCCTCCATTTGATAAATGTTCCATCATCTCTTTGTTTTGTCTTGCAGATCTCTCAACTGTCCAGATTTTTGCAGAATGCCCAGATTTTTTACTCATATTTTTGGTATGTTCCATACAAAATTTGTGGTTTTCTGAAAAAAGACTGAAGATTAAAGTCACTAAGTCATAGCATACATTTGAGTTCCAGTCTTCATACCCTTCAAAAATGACTGCTAACGCAAATCATGTTATTCTAGCAAGTTTATAAGAGCCAATATTTAAAACATGCCCCTATTTTTAGCCTTTTGTCTCTCATATTATTTTGGCTTTGTCCAGATTTCTTGTACTAAGAGGTTGAAAGACTTAGCATTGATTGCTGTTGCTGAAGATGACAAAACAAGCATCACTCATGAGCTATCTAATACGGGGGCTCCTTTCCTACTACATCAGTAACTAACTCTATGGCTTCTCCAAGTGTTTCTGCACAATCCTTCATCAGCAGTTTGTGTGTCTATAACTATCTTTAGGTTATCTCCACCTTGTTTCTAGAAAAAGACTTGGGTGTTTTCAAAGCAGTGTGAGTTTAGCGCTTTAGTGCAATTTGAAATTAGAAATAGCTTTTAAACTCTTAATGATTTCAACAATTCAGCAAAATAATTGTTGTAGGGAAAACATGTATAATGTACATGTGTTTCAGGAGTGTTAAGATATAATGTACTTTATTATGAAGCAGTTTATAAGACTATCATATTAAAAAAACAAATTTAATTTTTCTTCTGAGTTAATTCATCAATTAGGGAGAGTAAGTTGCTAACGCAACAAGTCTGAAACATGCTAAGAGGGTAAAGGAAAAACAATGAGCGGACATTCCCCATAATAAAGTGTCAGCACTATGCTTTCTGCGTGCCTCTTGTTAGACAGAAATCTAGTGCCTTTGTTCTGATTCTACAGCACTTCTTTAAGTTAACTGACAGCTCTTCAATACCATTAATGCACTTGTTCTGTGTTAAATGTCTGTACCAAGCCTCCTTCATTAGCAGTCCATCTTAGGCCCCCTCCTGCCTGGAAGTCTGACAAGGTCAGCTACTTGTGCAAGAAAATGTGCTTCTAATCTCTGACTAGATTTAAAATTACCTAACACAGAGGGTCTGTGGTAAGGCCTGAGGCTACTTGAAGACAGAGGGATCATTTGTTAGCGGTCAGGTAGTGAGCATTGCCTCACAATCAGTCATTGGAAAAGTATACAATGCACGCTTCAGTCAAGGAGTGCATGTAGCATATAATGTAAGGCTTACAAGAAGAAAAAAATGCAAGTGTAATGTGAAAGGATTGTAATAAATTCTCAAAAGTGTAGTTTATGGCCATTGATTCACATCCACTAATGTATAGTTTACTTTAGACTGTCCTGCATATCATAAGATGTTCCATAAGTAAGATGACAGTTACCACTTTTTGATGTTTTCATCTGTTGTCAGTTGCAGTTATATTATGGAGTTACTTTATGGGCTTGTTTTAATACAGCACGACTGAACAAACTGTCACTTAACATTCTGAGCAGCTGATGGAATATGAAATTCACTTGTATGGCTGGAAAATCCCTTCCTAGAACTCTGTTATGATTTTTTTTAATTCATAAAATTGTGAAACTCTCACCTGTATATTGAGACATGTTACTTGCTCATCTGGGAACTTAATTGCCTTTGTTAATAGGTCTCCTACTCAAAATAACTATGTATACCAGATTGAGAGGGTGCAGGAGGGATATAAGTCTGAAGATTCCAGAGATCAGCTTTAGTTTAGAGAAAGACAGACGTAGCAAGTGTTTGACTGAAGTGACTAAGTGATGATTGCAGGCTGATGCCCATTAAAAAGGATGAGCAAATGTGCTGCCTAGTTAGTGCACTCCCATAAACTAAAAAAAAGTAAAGGAAAATGCTCCTGTGCCATCCAGTATAGTGCTATACAACTTATCTCCTAACCCATCCAGTAAATAAAAGCATTCTCTGAGTCATCCTTTTATTCTTACCATTATTTCACCTCCATTTTTGGAATCCTAGTTTTCTGTTACCACAGCAGTGCTTTACCACCCTGTTTCATGCAGCTGTTTTCTAGTCTGCAGTTTAGTGTGAAACTCAAACGTTGAATGTCATTTTTAATGAACTGCACTTCGAAGTCTGTTTTCATGCCTGGAAATAATAACTTCACAAATATTTTTCATACTTTGTCATAAGACAAATTAAATTGTTAGGTTTGAAAACAACCTACATGTAGCAAGTTTTAGTGCAGTATTCCCTACCCCCTGCCATGTTACATACTGCCACTCTAACGCCAGCCTTATTTCAAAGAGACAGTAACCACTGAGTATGGGTTGATTCCAAAATTTGCCATTTTACTTTTTAATGACCAGGTCTGAAGCTGTTTATGCTACTTTTTTCATGGAATCGGAATATAATGCCCACTTTCATCAAAAGCTCTTTGGTTTTTGAATACGAGTCTACTGACTATAGACAGTAAGTATTCATTATGTCTCAGTGTTCCCTACCACTTATTTTACCTTTCATGCCATTGGCCTTATGTTTACTTTATGAGTATGTGATTTGTATGTATTCATATCTCTTTGTTATGTTATGTGTTTTGTTAAAGATCTGTGCTATAGCCTCATTTTATCTGATTGTGTGAAGGTAACAGACCTAACGTAAAGTTCCATCATAAAGTGCTGACCTTTAGATACATAGTATGAATAATATTTGGATTTTCCATCTGGTCAGTAATTCTGATCAGTGCAATCCATAATCTGTGTAGTTACTCACAATTCTCTAACTGGAATCCTTGGGGGCTAAGTGTTACTTTTTATGTGCTTCTCAGCTTCTCTTTACTTGGACTACACAGCCGATATGTCTGATACACAGACATTATATGCATTGCTCAGTAAGTGCTGTGCAGTTAGTAAGCGCTGGACAATCATCAGATACAAAAGAACATCATAGATAAGTTAGGGAAAGATATTGTGCACTGAGGCTAGAAGAATGCATCCATGGGTGGAAGACACTTTCTTATGGCTGAAAATGTTAACTCCGCTGTAGGGAAAATGATATGTACATAAGTTTGAAATCTGAAAATAATTGGGGTTAAATGCATTGCTAATTTTGTGTAAATCCAGTTGAGTGCTGTTGGTCTGATGGAGCAGAGAGCCTGGCTAATTCCTAGATGTTACAGTAGCCAATTTGATGCAGTGGTAGGATGGTAGAAACTGATTAGCAGGCTACTGGGGAGCACTTCTTTCCTGCACAAGTTTGGTGATGCCATATTTAGTCACTGTAAAAGTACTTTCTCCAGTTCTGTCAGCTCTTTGGGATGTGTGTATTACTGCCTGCAGTTTTCCTGAGAGTCAGCCTGCTGCCCCTTAAGAAGGCAGATAGAATGTATGAAGTTCTTCAGTCTTCTAAGATTTTATACATTCTTCCCAAACTTGACCCAGTAGCGGTAGCTTTAGTTAATCCTACTACAGCTAAACATTTCGCTATTTCCAGTTGTACTCTTTCAACAAGGATGGGAAGATCATTGATAAATATGGCAAAAAGTGTATCCTTCTGCAACTTTGATTTTCAGAATTTTGAGTGGTCAGGCTCTTACGTTAAAGCGTATTCTGACTAATTGTGAAAGTATGAGGAGTATTTAGTCTGTAGTTTCTTCTTTTAAGGAAATATCTGCTTTAAATAATTTAGCTTCTTCCACTGTACAAGTCCCTACTTACTGTTTACAGTGTGTGTATTACTCAGTTGATCTTTCAGGGCTACATCCGCTGGTACTTTTTTGAGGGGATTTGCTTGGTTGTTTTTTCAGAATCTCCCAGATGATGTGAAAAATAAAATTTTAAATTCTCCTTTGGATAGAGATTTAGTTTTTGGTTCCACTGCTGCAGGGGTTATCAAAAAGTGTGATGAAAGGGGTAAATTAATACAGGGAATTTCAAAGATTTTTCAGCCCTCCTTTTTCAAATTTTCTAAGGGATTATCTAACGGCTTATTCAAATTTGGCAAAAATAAAAACACTCTTCAACAAAATGCAGGTAAACAGGCATTTAAAAAGAAATGGAAAGGGGGTTCCTGAAAGAATTCAAGAAACCCACAAAACCAAGGACAGTCCACCAAGTCGGAAAGACTGTTTAAGGGACCTTGTTTCCCCTCTCCCGCCCTGGCAGCCCATTTTCTTTTCCAGGAATTATGACTCCACTTTGCAGCAGGTAGTTTCAGATAAATGGGTTCTGGATAGCATCCATCAAGGTTACAGATGGCAGTGGGAGGAAATCTCTCCTTTTTGGGAAGTAAAACCTCATCCACCAGATCAGACTCTTTTATTTCCCACATCCTTCATCATCATACCTCTCAACTGTCCAGATTTTTGCTTTATATTTTTTGTTTGTTCCTTATAAAATATTTTTCTGGTAAATCACTGGCAAATTATTGAGTATTGAATTCATAAAATAATGACAGACATTTGAGTTTCAGACTTCATACCCATCAAAAAATTCATGCTAATGCAAAACATTTTCTTCTGTCAACTTTCTAAGTTTGTAAGAGTAATATTTAAAAGTTGTCCCCCTATTTTTATGGCTTTGCCCAGATTTATTGCTGTAAGAAGTTGAGAGGTATGTTGATCCCATGCTGCCCTAGGGAGTGATAGAACCAGTTCCTCCCTCCCAGGTCGGGAAAGGTTTCAATTCAAGAATGTTTGTTATGTCAAAGAAAGAAAATGCTTGGAGACCAGTTATGGACCCTTCTTTGCTAAACTTGTTTATGATAGTGTCCAAGCTCAAACTGTTGTCACTTCACAACCTGTTAAGTCTCCTTCCTCATTTAAGTTTCTTGGTAACATTAAATGTAGAAGAATGTCCCTGTTCATTGGCACTTTAGGCATTTCTTAAGATTTTTCTGTGGCTGGATCACATTATCAGTTCTCTGCCTTACCCTTTGCACTATCCACTGCACCAAGAATGTTCACAAAAGTGTCTTACTCCAGTTGTAGCTTATTGCAGGCTACAGGGTATGTAAAATTTTCCATATTTTGACCTGATTATTTTTGTAGAGTCTTTTTTAAATTGTTAGGAATCTCTCAATTGGGTGGAAGAACTCTTATAGAAGCTGGGATGCCAAGAGAACATACAAAAGGTTTTTTTTGACTCCTTCACACATTGTTGTGTTCATAGGTAGGTACTAGGCTATTGGCCCTAGGGCCTATATAAGCCTAGCCAAAGGTACCCTGGCTTTCACCACTCAAGAAAATTATTTTCCTGTGCCACTGTCGAGCAGAGCCACAGAAGTGATCCCTGGGGTGAATTTCCTATCTCCCATCCATTCATCAAGATTTTTCTTGAAGAGTGCTAATGAGGAACTTTGTTTGATATAGATAGGTAGTGTTTTCCAGAGTATGGGAAGTCTCTAGAACAGGAATCTATCCCTCCAGCATGTTCTGTTTATTGTGGTGACAAGGTTTAGTTCCCTAGAGTGTGTAGTTCGTAGGGATTGGGATTTCTTTAAGTGGAGCATGTCTAAAAGCTCTGGGTTTGACATAGCTTTGTGTGTTAGGCAGAGATCGCCTCTGAGTAGGCGATATGCGACGGAGTAAAGCTGCAGTTTTTTTAGACGGTCTGCATAGGGCATCTGTTTGAGGCCGGTAATCCTCTTTGTGAGGTATTTCTGTGGCCTTTCCAGTTGTTGTAGATGTCTTGTGAGGTACATACCAAAAGGGGCATTGTACTCTATAATGGGTCTAATGAGTGATGAGTAGAGGGGAACAATGACCTCTTTTTACCTGGATGAGAAACCTTTTGTGATGAGGTGTGCCATGTAGAAGGATTTCCTGACTACTGCGGCGATGTGATTATCAAAGGAGAGACTACTGTCCACCTGTGTCCCAAGGTCTCTTATCACACTTTCAGTGTTAAGTAGATTACTGCCTATGTGGTAGTTCATGGGTACAGAGTTTTTACCAAAAGGGATGACAATGCACTTTTTGGCATTGAGCTTGAAACCATGGCTTTGACACCAGGCATCTGTCTCAGAGAGGCCCTTTTGTAGGATGTCCACATCTTTTGGAGTTTTGATTATGGCTCCTAGTTTGCAGTCATCTACGAACTTCATTAGCCAAAGACCTTCTGTGTTGGCCTGTACTTCAGAGAAGTAGATACCAAACAGGAGAGGACCCAGGACTGAACCCTGTGGTACTCCACTTGTCAATGGTCTGAATTTGGATTTGGAGTCTGCTACATTCACAGTGTGGGTTCTGTCAGTGAGCCAGTTGGCAACCCATCTTGTGACATAGGGATTTATACCTAGTTTAGTGAGCTTATTTATAATTCCAGAGTGGGGAATGGTGTTGAAAGCCTTGGCGAGATCAGGATAGGCTGTGTGAACCACCTTACCCTCATCTACGGCTTTGATGACTGCTTAAAAGTAGTCTATCAGGTTTAGGAGACATGATCTGCCTTTTACAAACCCGAACTGTGTGGGGTCCTGAGTTTGGAGATTACCAATGTCATTGTTTATAAGTTCCACGGTGATATGTTCCATAGCCTTGCAGACTAGGCTCGTTAGGCTAATGGGGCGGTAGTCTCCGGGGACTGTGGTGGCTCTCTCTTTGTGGAGTGGGATTACTGTCGCTGTGCACCATTCAGTGGGCACATAGCCTGAGGTGAGGCTATGACTGAACATAGTACTTAGGTGGGGTGCCAGTTCGTTCTGTAGTTCATGTTGAACACAGCCTGGGATGTTGTCAGGTCCCATGGATGCTGTGTTCTTGGTTTTGGATAGTGTGTTTTTTACCTGTGCAGCCATGATTACAGGAACTTTGCATTCTTCAGGTATAGAGATGGGCCCTTTAGGGGATGACAGGGGGGTAAAGTTAGCACTGAAACTATCTGCCAGGATGTTGACAATATCAGTTGGTTCTGTATATTTAGTGCCGTTGTGCTGTAACTCAGAGCAGATCTGAGTGTTGCCATTGAGATTCTTGACATAGCTATAGAATGCTTTGTGGTTGTCTTTAGAGTCAGTGGCGATTTTGTTTTCATAACTAGCTTTGGAGGATTTTATGAGGGATCTCAGCTTCTTGCTAAGGCTGACCAGGGAGTTTCTCCAATCATGGGATTTTACTCTTTTTTGCAACAGTTTCTTTCTTCTGTTGTAGTGCTTGTTTATCGCAGGGGACCACCAGATTGGCTTCCTTTTTTGGAGGATAGCATCTTGGTTCTTTTAGGGATTGCTCGATCCATGCACTCGTGTAAGTGCTTATAAAGTGCATTTGTGTAGGATTCAGCAGTCATACCTCTATTGTCTATCAGCCTGGGTGTCATGTAGTTTGCCACTTCTGTCTTAGGAAGCGTGAAGTTGGCTTTGGAGAAATGTTTTACTGTGGTTTCCCTAATGGGGGGTGGGGAAGGGATGTGGATGTCTAGGGTGATTAGCTTGTGGTCAGATCTGACCAACGAGGAATTGACCTCTGATGTGGAGCACTGGTTGCCCATGTTGGTAATAACCTGGTCTAGGATATTGCTGCCCCTGGTGGGGGTGTGGATAAGTTGATCCATGGCATTGGAATTTATGAATTCCAGAAAACGTTGAGCACAAGAGTTGGTACATGAGTAGTTTTCCCAGTTAATGGTAGGGTAGTTGAAATCGCCCATTATTAGGGTATTAGGTTGTACCCTAATATTTTCCAGTGTATCAAGAAATGAGGAGTGGGAATCCTGGGGCATGGTGGGGGATCTGTAGCAAGCTACAATATGGATTGCAGTCTTGCCCAGAGTTAGTTGCACTTGGATAATCTCGGATGCATTATGCTGAGCAACTAGCCTGGAGGTGTAGATATCCTTAATGAATATGGACATGCCTCTGCCTTTAGTGTTTCGGTCCAGGTTAGGTGGCCAAAAGGTGTGGTATGAATTATAGCCTGGTAATGCAGGGGTACTCTCTGCAGCCTTGAACCAGGTCTCTGTCACTGCACAGATGTCGATGTTCTCCATTTTAAGGAGTACCTCGAGTGTGTGCATTTTGAGGTTTAGACTACTAGCACTGAGTAGCAATACCCTCAGATTCTTCTTGCCTGTACCTGTTAGGGTGGTGAATTTGGCAATTGAACCTTGCCTAAAAAAGGCACTATAGGAGTGGCTAGAGCCTTAGCCAGTATCCGGAATCCCAGGGGTGACAGGTGCAGGCCATCTCTGGCAAAGCATCATGGTTTGTCGATCATGTCATCCCAGGCAGACAGATACTGGATCCCCTTAGAATGACATCAGAAGCTTAGCCAATTGTTGAAGTCAATCATTTTGTCCTTGTACTGTGGTATCATTCTGGGTGATGGCAGGATGCTACTCAGGGCTAGGGTCATACCTGCCTGGGCTGCAAGATCGGACAGCTCCTCCATGTCCCTTTTCATGTAGTCCAAGGAGGTACATCTCAGGTCATTCACACCAACATGGACAATGACAGAGTCATATTTGTACTTGTTGTGGAGTGACCTGAGTGCATGCGTTATGTGGCAGATCCTGGCACCTGACAGGCAGCTGATAGTAACTTTCTCCTTGTTTAGCCTGGTGAGTAGAACATCAGTGTGCCTGGCTATAGAGTCACCTATGACTAGAGCGTTGGGTACGTTGTTTTGCCTTATGGGCTTTGGTTGAGTGGCACACTGAGTTTATGGGCTATGTGTCATTTGAATTGTGTTGGGGGGGGGGGTGGAGGTTGCTTGTGTTTCTGCTTTGGAGGTCCCTGTTGCTTGGGCAGGTTTTTACTGAGAGCCTCCGTGAAAGTAGGTGTGTATTTTGTGTTTCTATGTGTGTGTTTTGGTGGTGTAGGTTTTGAGGGACTGTGCGCTGAGTGTATTGTGGTGCAAGTGTTTACCTTCTCCTCTTGACTGTTTAGTCCTGTTTAGTCCGGTCTTTGGTGAAGAGAGCTTTGCTTCCAGTTTGGCTATATAAGTGCATCTCTCACAGGTTGTAGTGTTGGGTGTTAAGAGGAGAGGGTTGTCTGTGTACATGAAGCAATTACTGCATTGCCCCAAGATGCCCAGATTCATCAGGTAGACAGGAGAAAACACCGGGAGCTGACCCTTAGACATGCCTGGATAGGTGCTTATTTGTTAAGTACTAGTAACTGTTTTCCTCTAGACAGTGAGGAAAGTTGAGTGCTGTAGTAATTTGTAGCTTATTTAGTGCTTACAATAAGTTCTGAACAAGTGCTGAGCTCAAAGAAAGAGACTCGAGTGCTGATTTGAAACAAAAAAACTGGCTAGTTCTAAGAAACAAAATTACGCTAGAAGGCTTTCCTCCAACACAGAAAGGCTTGATGGCTTAGAAGCCTACAAATAGTCCTGGACACAGCAAATCTATATCCAGACTAGACTACCCACAGGAAAAGCTGGAAACAAGCTTAGAAAATTTTTTTTTTTTTTTTTTTTTTTAGTGGAAAGAGAGAAGGGAGTAGCAGAAACTAAGCTGATTGGCCTTCTCAAATGTTCTCCCTCTATTAGGTAGAATGAAGTAATGACACTAGACTGGGAGGAGGGTCCCAGATCAAATTTACAGTAGGGGCGGGCAACTGCAAAGCCACCAACTATAAGAAGAAATGTTTCTCACAGCAGAAAAGCAGCAGTGAGCCTTTAAATGAAAGTTTTAAACACCTAGAGGAGCCTCTAGAGAAAGCGTTTAATTGCAAACAAGATGTTCATCGTGTTACCCTGCTGCAGTCATCACACTTGGGTTATCCTGTCATCAGGCGGTCCCGCAGTCGGCCAGATTTCCAAAGTCTTGGTCCGACGTCGGTTGCTGTCGCCTCATCCCTGACGTCAGTGCGCCAGGGGTACATATACTGCAACCGACGCCATTTTCTTCAGTCTTTCTTACCGCGTGGTGCCCGAAGCAGAAGCAGTTCGCAAGTGCTGGTCGGCCGACTCCTGAGATTGTCGAATTCGAATTTCAGACCGAAGTCTTCTATAAAGCTAAGTACCCCGTGGGGAAACTTTTCTTGCCTCAGACCAATGTCAGAAAAAGTTAACAATTGTATTTCTTGTGGGAAGCAAATACCTCATCAGGATTTTCATTCTTATTGCATACCTTGCCTAGGCCCTGATCATGACGTCACTTCTTGTCGTGTTTGTGCTAGGTTTAATAAGCGTACTATTAAAAGACGATTTTATTTCGCACTACACTTTTTTGATAGAAAATTTAACTATAACATGCCGTCGGAGCTACCGACTACCGGCGTGCACAAAAAGCGCAGGGACAAGGACCGACAGCCAAGGCCTAAACCTGATTCCGAGGCCTCGGTTGATCCGGTCTCCGGCTATCAGTGAGGCTCTGACGCAGCTCCTGACTACCGCAGTTCTGGAACCCGAGACCGCTACGGATATTTTGATGGAATGTACTAGGCTGACGCAGCCTTTTACTTCAGGCCCTTCTGACGATATATACCTTCTAAGGACGTCGGTGCTTCTGAAACGCCATCGGTTTCTGAGGGCGTTTTCAGACTGACAACTCTCACAGTCAAAACGTTTTCTAAGTCTAAGACTCCTTCTAAAGCTAAAAAGACTACACTTCAGTCTCCTGTTCAAGGCCCTATGCCTAAGAAACAGATGCTCAAAATGGCTGAAGATTTGATTTCTCTTATCAGGGGTTCACAGCCTCCTCCTTACAAAAGGCCTAGACAAGAGGAAGATTCTGCTTCTTCTGAGCAACTGTCTATTTCTTCGGATTCCTCTGAAGACCAAGACTATTTTTACTCTCCTTATGAAGATTCTGATGCTGAGGACTCTATTCCCTCAGCTTCCCCTCCTGAAGACTACTCTTTTGGGGAAACTTTACACACTATGAGGGAACATTTCCACTGGGAAGGTCAGGATTACTCTGATTCCAAGAAAAGGCTCAGAGAGTTTCTTTTACTCCCCCAACACAGACCTCTAGCCATCCCACCTGTTTTGGACATTGTGGATGATGTCTATTTAGAATCCAGTTTCAACCCAGACTCTCTACCTCCTGCTCCGGCTAAGCCTGACAGGTACTACAGAGTACCTGATTCCCACAAATTTCTTTACAAAAGCCCAGTAGCTGACCCAGAGAC